>NW_012092431.1:0-612 GCF_000956235.1 Wasmannia auropunctata | reverse complement strand
TTCTTTTACTTTTATCCAAAAGACACCTTTAAAAAGACATCTTTTCGTCATCTTTTAGATATCTTTTCGCTTAGCCGAAAAGACATCTTAAAAAAGACATCTTTTTGTCTTCTATTAGGGTTTTGTGCTGTCTGGGTAGTCAGTTGAGTGACAAGCACAAAATGGCGAGGAAAGATCGAGAGCATTTTCCTTCTCCGACAGGAGAGGGCGACTAAAGCGTTTTAGGAGGGGATGTGAAAATGAGATTCAGGGAGGAAGGAAGGAACTACTTCAGGGAAGGTTTAATCTGTTAAGAATCGGAAGATACGTATCTGAAAGGAACTCTGTGTCACTTTGAAATCAATCTCTTATTTCCATTTCCGAACGAATCATGAAACAAAGCGGGCCACTGAAACTAAAGACAGAGTATCATCTGAGCCGAATAAATTGTCACCTCTAGAAGAACGATACGGCATACATGTTTCTCCCGAACAGTTTCCAATCGAGTCGAGTTTAGAGACGATTCACAATGAATGGTTCGTCAATCTCAGCAATATTACTTTTCCGCCTGAGGTCCAACTGTTGTTACAATTAGGAGAGAAGTTCGGCTTACCTCTCACTAACAGTAACAAA
>NW_012092430.1:0-425 GCF_000956235.1 Wasmannia auropunctata | reverse complement strand
ACGCCACAGGCGAATTTGACACCGAGGCAGACGAACGGACGGGACAAAGGCGTAGACTTCAATTTTCGTACGACATACGAGAAGACAACACAACCGGAACAGACATGCTGTCACGTACTCCTACCAAATCTCCACAAGCGGGTACATCTTCCGCAGGGGTGGAAGATAGAACACCGCAGTCATACGATTTAAACGGGCAAACGGAAAATGTTCGGACAACTCGCCGCATCACCTTCAGTGACGAAATAGCCAGCTTAAGTACTAGCGACGGCATGACTAATATAAGCGGGGCAGCCGGTGCGCAAGATAACGCACGGACAACTCACGGATTCAATTCCGTCAATGAAACGGATAATTTAGTAGAGCTGATGCGAGAAATGCGTGAAATGAGAACTCAAATGAATGAACTCATGATGAACCAACGC
>NW_012092429.1:0-912 GCF_000956235.1 Wasmannia auropunctata | reverse complement strand
AAAAAGGGACAAGATTGAAATTTTTGCGAAGAAGAAGACGACGATAACGATATAGCAGACCAAAGAGACCATATAACATTGAAATTTTAACGAAAATTTAGCGAAGAAAAAGACAGCGACAACAAAGGCGGCAAAATTATAAATTATAGACGAAAGGGGACAAGATTGAAAAATTTTGCGAAGAAGAAGACGATGACGGCGACGGCGACGGCGACGGCGACGGCGACGACGACGGCGACGACGACGACGACGTATCTGAATGACATAAAATCGGGCAAAAAAATGCATACACCTTATGCGCTTGTGCATCAAATGCACTTATGGACATCGCTATTACAGCATTGTGATTGGAAAAATATAGACTTTTTCACAAAAGAGGCATTTACCGATAATATTCATATAATTAAAAGATATAATAATTTATTGCTATAGAAACGTAATCCGTCCGGTAAAGGATACACTGTAGCGTCTCTGTAAGTACAAAAATATTTCCTGACCGTTATGTAGCGAAAAAATATACTTGGCGGGAGACGCTACCGCGTCTCCTGATATGTATATGTTATAAATGAGTATCACATTTTTATTAATACATAAAAATATTTTTGTATTTAATAAAACATAAAAATATATAACATAAAATACGTACATGAAAGATATACATGTAAGGGAGCGCCTTGCAACTCGGCAGATTGCTATTAGTTTCCCGCCCCGCCGTTAGCCGGCGCGGTAATCTCCCCGTGCGGCGCTCAGTGCGCCCCGTACTCGTATTGTATTGGGCCTTATGCCCAGCTTGCGTTTCATTGGTCTCTTACGAGAGACACCTCTATGATTGGCTGGTGGAAGCCACCGGCGGCGCTGGCGATAGGAGGAAGAGGACGGAAGTGACCGGGCGAGACCGGCATCCTCATTCTC
>NW_012092428.1:0-335 GCF_000956235.1 Wasmannia auropunctata | reverse complement strand
AGACGTGATCGACTATACGTCGTTGATGAAAGAATAGACCGAGCAATGTCGGCGGAGAACGAAGCGGATAAAAATCTACGGAAATGGCATCAAAGATATGGGCATGTAAATATTAACGATCTCAAGAGAATGAAAAAGGAAGAAACAGTTATTGGTATGAATTCTACGGCAAATTCAGATCAACTCAATTGCGAAATATGCGCTAAGAGTAAAATACATGTTCAGCCATTTAAAAGCTCAACACATCGTGAGAAGGACGTCTTGGGATTGATACATTCGGACATTTGTGGGCCTATGAACCGAGTCTCTTGGCGGAGCTAAGTATTTTGTGACTT
>NW_012092427.1:0-335 GCF_000956235.1 Wasmannia auropunctata | reverse complement strand
ACACGAATTCCGCGAAAGCCGAAGGATCGCTCATATCCAACGTTAACGCGTTTCACGAAAATCGCAGGATTCCGTATGTTCGCATAAATAACCGCACTACGCACTGTCGCGTATTATGTGATGCGCGGTATTCACGAGACTGTAGACTTGCTCGCGTAAGTTCGCGTATTTCGCGAAAAATGTCGAATCCGGTTTTAATAGAATTAACGCGACGTCGCCCGATCTATTATTTATCGAAAGCGTTGTTAAACGGCCACGAAATTCGTTAATTACGACGCGGAACTTGATTACGTCGCGCCGGGATAGCCTTCGAGAGTAGCATGGATGCTGCCTCT
>NW_012092426.1:0-319 GCF_000956235.1 Wasmannia auropunctata | reverse complement strand
TCTATCTCACCAAAGATTCTTTATAATCATTTATCAAACCAAAACTTTTGATACCTTTTATATTTTCTTATATTTTCCACAATTTTTGCTAAATTTTTTTCTCGAGATAAATCGATTAATTAAAGTTTTGAAAGAAAAAAACTATTATATAAACTATTATATAAACTATTATAAAACTATTAAACAAGACTTCTAATATTGAACATACAATTTACAAGTAAAATCGGTTAGCGCGACATTGTATATGTGATATTTTAGAAACTAAGCTTTTTCCAAAAATCGCTTGGTATTTAAAATTTTTACGTTTCCCGTATCAAAG
>NW_012092425.1:0-393 GCF_000956235.1 Wasmannia auropunctata | reverse complement strand
TATCCCCTGTGTGCCTTGTCGACTCAGTCTTTTTAGGGCGAGAGATTAAGATCTGATCATTCATCAGAAACCGATATGGCTTACGCAAATGAAGAGTATTACGATATGCTAATGGTACTCAGTGAGTGCCATGGACAGCATTATCCTGCTGCAATGCGATACGCGGAATTATATCCGAATCGTGCAAGACATCTGTCGGCTCCTGTAATACTCCAAGCGGCTCAAAGATTGTACGAGACCGGCAGTGTTCTTCCAAACAGACATGATGTTGGAAGAGATCGAGTCGCAAGAAATTTGCGAATTACGGAAGAAGTTATTGCAGCCTTTGAGCAAAAGCCCGAAACGAGTATTCGGGTTGTTGCTCGAGAACTCGGATTATCGCATTCAACTGTA
>NW_012092424.1:0-332 GCF_000956235.1 Wasmannia auropunctata | reverse complement strand
TTCGTACAAATAAGCTTTGTGATAAATGTTAGTGATAAACGTGATATAATAATACAGCGACACTTATTTTATTTTTCTCTAATAGCATTTTGTGTTGTATTACAAAAATAATAAACGTTTTTATATGTTTATACAAAAATTATAATACATGTATTCTACCTTATCCCTTTTAGTTCACACTCCAATCTTTCTTCTCTCTTTTTTAAAATCGTTCTCTTTTCAAATCTTTTATTATAAAACAATCGTTACTTTATAATATCGGAATTTAAATGTCATGTCTTTGTTTATATTCCGACTTATATATATGTGAAGAATAAAAAGTTATAGTAAAA
>NW_012092423.1:0-412 GCF_000956235.1 Wasmannia auropunctata | reverse complement strand
TAACACGCAAGGTGCTGAGCAAGAACATCGTCCGCGGTAGAGGTCTTCTGGCGCATTCCATCATTCAAGCGCAGGCCACGTCTCCGATATTCACTCCGGTTTACGCGGCGCTGACATCCATTATCAACTTAAAGTTTCCCAACATAGGCGAGCTGGTGCTGAAGCGACTCGTTCTGCGGTTCAAGCGTGAATTCGAGAGGAACGACAAGTCCCTGTGCATATCCTCGGGAATTTTCATAGCGCATTTGGTCAACCAGCGTGTGGCCCACGAGATTATCGCTTTGGAGATCCTGACGCTGCTGTTGGAAACGTCGACCGACGATTCCGTCGAGGTGGCTATAGGATTTCTGAAGGAATGCGGTATGAAGTTGACGGAGGTGTCGCGACGGGGTATCGAGGCCATCTTCGAAAT
>NW_012092422.1:0-349 GCF_000956235.1 Wasmannia auropunctata | reverse complement strand
ATCTGCTAGACCGAGTTCGTATTCACCATCGCTCAAATCTACAGGTGGAAAGTAGCTTACCGCGAAGATGCTACATTTGCCCGTCAACGTAAACGTCAGCGACATGTTTGAATAAATACTGAGTCTAAATGTTGCAACGTTTGTTTTTAAATATATTATCTACCGTCTGTAAAAACTGTAGACACAGTTGACCGCAATTGCTTTGATCGTAACGTTGATAAGGTGTGCGATTAAATTCGATTTGCGTCTCGTTGTCCCGTAGATATCGCACCAATTTTCTCGGTGGACGAAGATTACCAAAACTGTCGAAATATGTAGCACGATTGCCCCTNTTTGCGTATGCCACCCA
>NW_012092421.1:0-361 GCF_000956235.1 Wasmannia auropunctata | reverse complement strand
AAAATTAAGACGCCTACAGCAAAAGTAACCTAACTGTCAAAATTCGATTTTTAAACTTAAAACGTTATTAACTTATAAAATCATTAATGTTTTCAAATAAGAAACTCAATTTCGATAATTAGATATTTTTGCGATAAGCGCATCAATTATGTCAATATTTAAATGTGAGTCAATGGACAAGGGCACCTCGCAATCGCGCGCGCAATGTACCATGCCTGAGCGCGCGAATTTCAGACGCCGTAATAGGATAACTTTAATCGGTTATAATTTGAAAAGTATTATAGCCTCGACATTTTCATATAAGAGTTTTCGTTTTAGAATGCTCTCTAGAATCTGCCAGTGAAAGGACCTTTCTGGGACA
>NW_012092420.1:0-469 GCF_000956235.1 Wasmannia auropunctata | reverse complement strand
AGCGATGAAACCGATAATGTAAGTATTACATGGAACAAGGATGATGATATATTTTTGGAAGATGAAAATAGCGTTAAAGAAATCGAAGAGATCGATGTTTCGATGTTAAGAGCAGATTTACAGTTGTAACGATGCACCCCCTAAAAGAACGCATCGTTCCTGCACACTAGAACCAGTGGGAGCCGGGCGCAGCGCGCCCGGATTATCTTTTTTTTCGCCACCCAGCGAAGCACGCGGCAAGTTCACCCCCCACCGAGCCTTCCCTTTTTACAACCCCCCCGGAGATTACCGACGAGACGCGGAAACGTCCGAACCCGCGCCCGAGCGGGTATAAAAGCCGGGAGAATTAGAATTTCCGACAAGAACACTTCTCGCCCGACTCGCTACCCGCCAGTCCGCCAGAAGTACCATCCGCACCAGAACCGCGAGCAAGTCGAGAAAAAGGGGTCGAGAGAGAGTTCTCAGCCTC
>NW_012092419.1:0-449 GCF_000956235.1 Wasmannia auropunctata | reverse complement strand
CGCGAAGAGACGCTTCCAACGCGGTCTGCTGTTGTTCTCGCAGCGCGCGCTCCTCCCGAATCTCGCGCAGCTCCTCCAGCGTAGAGCGAAGGACCTCTGCCAAAGTCGGTGCCTCCTCGCCTCCCACCGTACGTTCGCATGCCCGCTTTCTCGTCGTCGCCATCACTACACAACACTCCGCAACGTTTGCGATCTCGGGTGTCACACACTGCCGACCCGGAAGATGACGCACTGATCCCGGACGAGCCCCCAAAATGTTACGCCCGGGGCGGTGAATGTCGCGTTCACGCACTCGCTCGCGTAATGTACGCGCTTCCGCACTCGCGTTCGCGCACGCGCACCGGAAGGCCGCGGGAGAAATAAAAGGAACACCAAATTAAGAAAACAAGGAACACGCTTTATTGTAATGACTGTGAACAAATAACGCAGCGAATAGATAGAGCAGAGTA
>NW_012092418.1:0-358 GCF_000956235.1 Wasmannia auropunctata | reverse complement strand
TATGTTGATTTAATTATTTGCATTTTTCAGAGGCAGATGCGAGAACTGTATATATTGTATCGTAATTAGTAGGTAGTGCATTAGTGAATGGCAATCATAAACAAATGATTTCTGGTAAATTTTATATTTTGTTACTTCGATCATAAAACCATTCCATCCAAGAATACCAGGCAGATTAATCCATTTACCATATAGCCATAATAAATCTGAAGCAGATGGCATTATTACACTTGATACCGGATTAATGCTCTCCAGATTGACAAATTTTATTTCTTTCAAACCAAATCCTTTGTTTTTCAAACATTTTAATGGAACAAAACCAAAATTTCCTACAACTTGTGCCGATGGCATTCTTGTA
>NW_012092417.1:0-473 GCF_000956235.1 Wasmannia auropunctata | reverse complement strand
TGTGCTCTTCCGATCTATTTCTTCATCTTTCTGATTCTTTTGCAAAGTTATTTTTTTAACAAAATTTGCATGGTTTCTACCAGAATCTTTTGCAACAGAAATTGAAAACTTAGACTGTTTTGAATATTGAGGTGTATGTTGCCTTGTAATCTTATTAGGTGATACAATACATTTTTCTGAAAACACCGGTGGAACAGGAGAGGAAGATAAATTTTTTATTGATCTAGATTTATTTGAAGTTTTCTTTGAAGTATTAGAGTTATCTGAACACTTTTTAATTATTTTCTCTTTCTTGCTGTTTAAATTTAAGTCATCGTTCGACTCAAACTCCTCATCTGATGATTCTGATGACTCCAAATGAGGTGGTTTTTTTCTTTTTTTCATACCTCTCCCCAATTGCTTATCTGTTTCATAATTTGAGTCAGCTATATACTTTTTACAAGCATTTGCAGCATCAGAGTAAGTAGCTGTAA
>NW_012092416.1:0-1233 GCF_000956235.1 Wasmannia auropunctata | reverse complement strand
TTTCTCAGCACTTCTACGTAACCAGCGAAATGTCGTAATACTTTTTACGAGAATATTGCGTGCGGAGCAACGTGTTGCCCGCGTTTGAAAATGCGTCAGGCATTTCCTGGATGTTGCGTGCGGTTCCGCAATCGCATTGTATGGATGTCCCAGAATGTCCCAAGCCTAGCGAATCTTTTATTCGTGATTTTTTTTTTGTTATCTCGGCATCGATGTGTTTTCCCTTTCTTACATAAGTATCTTTGGATTTAATCCTCAAGTATTGCAAAATTAGATTAAAGTCCTCGCATATTAAACGAAGAGCAAACTTTTACTCTCTATTGTCACAGAAATTTAACTTGGAAAACCAGTAAAAAAATCCATTGCATTTTTCGCCGCTCGTGACTGAAAGACTCGGGTCCTCGATTCTCTCGATTCCATTTTCGAGAGAAAAAGATTTTATTAACTTTCGCCAGACGTGAAAAAAAGTGAGCAAAAAATGATTTGATAAATGGGAGATAAATGCAACCCCAGGGAATATTTCCTTTGTTTATTTGCAATTTAACGCGTCGCGTCGCGTCCTAAAGCGCGTGGCGTGCCGCGAGAACGCGCACGACCGACGCGCTCCCGCAACGGCGCCAGGCGATCGCGCGCCGCCGATCCCACGCTCCTTGCATAACGTGACTGACCTACCGTACGGTCGGTAGTACAACACGTAGTATCTAATATCTGGCCGGAGCTGGTGCGCGTTCGAGCTGAGGCCGAGCGGAAAGGAAATTCGCGCTGATGTGAAAAAAGGAGCCATGGTGCACTTGGGCGCTTGACCTGCCGCCAAGGTGACGCCGTAATTCTCATCAGCCGCGAGTGAGCAGTTAGCACGCGTCCTAACGGCGCTTCCTGCCGAGAAGCGCCGAGTAATTCGGTGTTCGTTTAACCCCTGGTGAACTCTTACGCCCTCGCGCTTAACATCGTTTACATGTGCATACATATTGTATGCGCTAAAGATATTGAGAGAGGATTTAATGGGATAAAATTTCTAAAATAGCGTGTCATTTCGTATAAGAATTTTACACGGCGTAGGCCGAGAATAAGCCTCTTCCATAAAGAGAGATCATCAATATATTTAAGTTTATATCAATTTTATTTTAAACTATTTTATAAAGGCCTGACAGCTCGAACGTTTTCTCGTATCTATTATGATGCAATATCGCGTTATATTACGAATTATAATGCAACACGATATAATAATCCAAT
>NW_012092415.1:0-1095 GCF_000956235.1 Wasmannia auropunctata | reverse complement strand
GAAAACAACGAACTTATTGGCTTCATACGGTATTTTCCACATTTTGCTACATATTTCATTACACGGCTAAAGGCATATAGCCATGTCTTCGCGCATAGCTTGCACACCTAATTGTTCCGATGCACAGGGATATATAAGATCTGCGTATAAATTTTCGAGTATTTTCAGTTTTCTACCAATTATATATTTTTTACTGTCATGTAATTCAATAAAATTTAAAACTACTACTACATCCCGTTTTTTAATAAAACACAATTAATACTTGAACTTTTTGAATTGATCATGTAAGTTTTACTGCGTAATACTTTGTACTAAGAACGAAAGTTATAACGGCTAATTATAGGTCCATCCGAGTAAAGCTTTTCAAATATAATTCCATGGATATATTTTCCCGTTTTTTAATCGACAAGTTAGAATTATTGATTTCAGCATATCGCCTGGATAATTGCTGAAAAGGTTTCTCATTTTTTCTAAGTATTTTCTTTATATTCGACATATAATTTTCGAATCTAAAACTACTGAATTCGTCGAGAGATCCATATTTCTGCACATCTGAACAAATATGTAATAAGTTATGAACATTATGGGACATAAATGTAGCCCCATAAATGATTTTAAAACATTTCAGGAAGTATTCTACTAACTTTTGGACCCATGTAATATTATTTTGATCTTTTCAAAGGGAAGAACTCGCTAGAATTGTTGCAATAATATGTAAAGTAATGAAATTAATATAAATATCCTATCTTAATATATTTTTTAAAACTACTGGACCTCTGTAAAAGAGGAATTGTCGCAATTCCGTCGCTTTTCACATTTTTACTTCTTTCAGTGATCTTGGACGTCAAACAAAGTCACTTGGCACAGTGTTTTGCAAATTTAATAAGGCTCCTGAAATCTGGTTTAGCAACCGTTGAGATAATTTTACGGCACGAGGGCCTTGAACCAAAGTAATATTATTTTTTTTTACAACTCCCAAACATATGAGATGCATATAGTCTAGTGCTATGTTAGATACTAATCCGAAAATAGGAATCTCACGTAAAATTGTCTCTCCAGTTTGATAATCAGGGTACTTATTGTTAGCAAAATCTT
>NW_012092414.1:0-1002 GCF_000956235.1 Wasmannia auropunctata | reverse complement strand
ATAAAGATGCTATAAACGAGCCAAGATAAATATATTTCTAAATCTCCTACACAGATGATATCGCAAAATGTATATTCAGCTATTTATTCTACGTTCTTTAGGTAACTTTGAAGTTATTTGTCTTGCTAAACAAAGACAGTAAATAAAATTTATAGCTGTAGTACTCCGCGCTTTTATTTAGATATATGACAGCATCCATACTAAATTTCCCCGAGCACGTTCAATCCCGTGATATTTGTTCGTCTTACGCACCCCCGGAGCAACTTTCCTCGCAAATTCCGCGCCGCGCGCGAAGTCGATTCATTTATTGCACAGAAATAATTCCTACCGGAGTTCCTTCTCGATCTTACCCAGTGCCGGGTGCTTAATTCGAGAGACACGTTTTGGGCTCCCCGAGAGGGTCGTTAGCCGGATGCATCACGTGCGCGGATTTAGAGGGAGAAGCCACGTAGGTGCACCGAGGCCGAGATTGCACGAGGAAACTACTCGATTGGCACGAAATGATTATCGGAGGTTCCTCCTGATTATTCGTTCGAACGAAACCATCTTTCTTCCTCGCCCCTGCCGAAGAATCTTGGCGAACCTCCTCCCTTCTCTCCGCTCTCTCCCTCCGGATCCGTCTGGGCGGATCCAATTTCATTCAAGCTACCTAGAATATTCCACCATGCACGCACACACATACGTACGCGATCCACGGCGTATACGTACTTATAAATACCCGAATGCAACTGGGGTTTTAATTTACAAATGCCTTCCACGTAATCAATTCCAGCTTCTTCTTTCAAGCTTCTATCTTTTTTGGAGTGAAAAGTTTCGATGGGATTGCCATCAATAGTTAATGAGGGACGTCTCCCGTGTAGCAGAGAAAAGTTTTTGGACGTCGATGTGAAATCAGGAGTCGGTCTGCTACACTTCGGTATACGCACAAAAACCTTCAAATTACACTACATAAATATTGAATATAAAAAATAGACGAGGTAGAAAGATCGGAAGAGCACACGT
>NW_012092413.1:0-834 GCF_000956235.1 Wasmannia auropunctata | reverse complement strand
TTCAGACGTGTGCTCTTCCGATCTATATAGTGGTTTAAAGATTAAATCCATTTTATCGCAGGACAATAAAGCGTTCAAATTTTTCTATATGAAAATTTCGTAAGAGCGGTACTGTGTTTTATGCCAATGAAAATGCTTCGTAACGGAATGATATTGGCTGTAATGCGAGAAAATGTACACATTGTAACAACGTAGCGTGAAACAGCTGACCTAACTTTGAGGTTTCGGAATGCCGCGGTAAAGGGTATGCCTATATACCTTCTCGTGCCCTGATCGAATCTGGGAGCAGAAGGATCGGATACACAGTCGGTGCGCAGTCCCCGGTCTAGCTGTGGAGGAGGTGTGGTTACGGTCGAAGCCGGTCGACCTCGTTTAGGACCGGTAAGAGAGCATAATACGAATACGCTGCGCGCGGCGCGACGTCGCGGCCGCCTCGACAAAAAGGAGCGAGCGTTAAATCGATTCTGCAACCGTTTTGCCCGCGTGTTATACTGCAAACAACAGTTTTCGTTTTACCGGAGCTTCTTTACCGGAGCAATGATATATTCGAGCGAACGGACGCGCGCGGATATTCCCATTTCGTTTCTGCAAGCAAGTGTCGAATCCTTATTGTCTCAGAGCATTACTTAACTTTGTTCCCCGGGCTAAGAAATTCCTTACTTCTCTTCGACGAGAGATTTTTTGACGGAGGAATGGTAATGCTGTACTATACGGTGCGACGCTGTGCCCTTGAAATTCGAAAGCATACGCGAAAGCAAAGCCAGCTGTTCGAGTTAAGAGTCAAGCACAGATAAACGTAACGCTCTCCGGAACTGCTGGTTTTAAACAAAGGGG
>NW_012092412.1:0-798 GCF_000956235.1 Wasmannia auropunctata | reverse complement strand
CTCTCTCTCTCTCTCTCTCGTTCTGCGAGGTCGCGGGTCACAGGTCTGCTACGAGCGCGCGGAACACCACGCTCGTGGCCTATAAATTGGCCGGTTTAATTGTCGCGCACGTGGATCGCAGGCGCGTCCGGTAATCTAATGACTAATCGTAACGGCCTTGACACGAGGATCAGCCGCGGCGTGATCCGCGTCGCGATGTAAATCGAATTCCGTCTTTCCGGCGGACCCGCCCCGCCGCGCCGGTGAAACCCGTTGACTTCCGGTCGCGGACGAACTTCCGGCGAATTAATATCGTGACGCCTCTGTCGGGCGGTCAAAGGTCGGCCCTTCTTACACTCCCCTTGCTTTACAAACAAATTGGCTTTCTCATCTCTTTTTGTCGAAGGCTTTTTTTCTTATTCAGGGACATTAACATTCCTCCTCTGCTTCTCACGCCAGCGCTTATCTGATACGTTTCGAAAGACTGAGGCTAGCTCTTCCACTTCTAACGAAACGAAAGGATTGCAGATAGAATTATTCATATTAAGAGGATGCAATTTTATATGAAAAATTAAATTACAATATTTAAAAAATTTTAATTTTTGAAGAAGCAATCAGCTTGTAATTGGATGCTTTATACATCCAATAATATTTTTGTAACGCGCAAAGTAAGTGTCTAAAACAATTTTCCTGAACTTCTACACGTGTTCTTCAGTTTCTTGTACAATAAATGAACAGTTGGAGAAAGCGCGATTTTTTTGCGCTAATGGAAAATTTTGCAAAAAGATCAGTTTGATACACAGATGTATCCTCTTATAG
>NW_012092411.1:0-850 GCF_000956235.1 Wasmannia auropunctata | reverse complement strand
TTTTTTTTTAATTCCTTCAATTTTCAACGACTTTTCAGAAGTCACTCGCGTTTGGATAAGACAAAACTTTAACAAAATAATACTTCTTACAATCAGTTGCAATTACGAGAAGATGCGCGATATCCGGATACCATGTATACGGCCCCTGCGAATCATATCTCTCTTTCCTTCTAATCGGACCGAAGATAACGCCGCCGTTTTCCGTCCATTATGGCGTGTCCCGATTGTAATGGTTCCTCGGGACACTCAGATCGCCGTAATTTGATCTCCGTTCTAAGATAAGAACCGTATTAACTCTGCGCAACGGCGTAAGCCGCCATCTCCCCATGCGCGAACACTTTTCGTTGTAAGCACCCGGTCGCACCGGAGAGGATGGTGGGACAACGTGATTCGCGCGACCGCATTACCGACGCTATTAACATTCCAATCACTCGCATAATGTCGTTCCGCGATAATTGTGCCTAACCAGGTTTCCTTTCATACATATCGCAGCTAGGATTATTATTGCCGAATAAAGAGACAATGGAATCAAAATTGGTCTCAACTGAACGAAGAATTTGTGCACCAAACTTTCTCATTTGTGTAACATCGTAAGGCGAAGGTGTTTAAAACTAATCTCTGAACTACAGATTTTTACAACAACTTCTTATCTAATTCCTATATTGATTGTGTAAAACTGATAAAGGTTTTAATCGCATACAGAGATTGTGTAAAACTGATAAAGGTTTTAATCGCATACAGAGATTGTGTAAAACTGATAAAGGTTTTAATCGCATACAGAGATTGTGTAAAACTGATAAAGGTTTTAATCGCATACAGAGATTGTGTAAAACTGATAAAGGTTTTAATC
>NW_012092410.1:0-643 GCF_000956235.1 Wasmannia auropunctata | reverse complement strand
TCTCTGAAAGCCACAATTCTCACAGCATTATTTTTTCTTTTTTAATTCAAGATCTTATGTGTCCTCTTCTATCTATTCTTCAATAAAAGTCTGATTTAAAATCTATTTAATTCATCTATCTATTTAAAATCTATTTAAAATCTATCTAATTCATCTATCTATTTAAAAAAGGAGATATACATTGTATAATTTACAATTACAGATTACAGATTTTAATACGACTGTCTTTATATAGTTTGTTAATTAGTTAATTTAGACATATGCAAACATCGCCATTTTATTGCAATAATATTTATTGAAGCTACATTTTCCACTACATTTCGTCGTTATATTTTATATATCACTGCACGATCAGACTTGTTCCTTTCCCGGAACTCATCCTTTTCCGTCTTATTGTGTTCCCATCTCATCGCGAATTGTTTATCCATACACCTGGATAGAGTAAACTGCCGCAGTATATTTTACGACGTCCTAGCTGCGATGGCTGCAGACTGGAGGGAAGCCGCCAACAGTGAAATGCACACCATGATGGGCAAGGCAAATCTATCGCGGCGTTTCTCCAACGTGATCATCGGGCTTCATTCGGTGGCGGTGTGTTGCTTCGGCATTGAGGTGCTTGCATCCAATACCGACGATTACGATG
>NW_012092409.1:0-539 GCF_000956235.1 Wasmannia auropunctata | reverse complement strand
GTGTTCAAGCAGAAGACGGCATACGACATCGGGACGAAATCAAGAAAAACGAAGGGAGTTTATTCGGGGATCGCGAGAAGATAATTAGACGAATGCGTTATATTAACGATAAGTAACGGGACGAACTTTATGGCGCGTATAATACGCGGTTGCGCGAGAAACTCTCAGAGATCCGGGCGCGGCGTTCGCAACGCGCTCATTCGTCCATTCGCGGTTCTTAAATTAATGAGGTGTAAACGCGTTGCGCGAGCGCCGCAAGTATATAAGTTAATGTGCCATTCATTCCGCCAAACCCGGGTGGTAACGAACAAAAGATATTTCTATACTTTTGTTTCCGTCGAAGTTGCATCGCGCGCGTATATATGGGTACAACCGGCATGCGGATCTCACCTCGCTGCGAGAAACACACGCTACTTCTCGGAATACTTTTGCAACACTGCCGCGCGGTAATTGCACGATGCATTTGCGCGCTACACATTTCCGTGGCTCGCGAAAGTGCAACTAATGCCTGTCATTCGATCTTTTCCAGTTATCCTTAT
>NW_012092408.1:0-502 GCF_000956235.1 Wasmannia auropunctata | reverse complement strand
GCGCCGCGCCGCGCCGCGCCGCACTTGCTCCGCGTAAATGTCAACGCGTGTCTCTTGCGTGCTTCCGGAAATACGAGCGCACTGTCCGCTATCCGTAGAGGACACTCCGAACGACACGAAGGGTTCGCCTTGAGATTTGTACGGGGGAGAAGCGAGAGGGTGAGAGTCCGATAGAGAGTCGGCGAAGATCAAAGCGCCCGAGCGCCGCCGCCGTTCGGATCTTTAAAATGTCAATGGCACGTTAAATATCCCGACTCTACGTTACGTTGCTCTTAAGTTACGCCAACACACCGGGCAGTCGGATAATTTCCCTTTCGGGAAGAAACTTTATCTCTCTCTCTCTCTCTCTCTCTCTCTCTCTCTCTCTATTGCGTAAATTTTTCAACCTTCACGAAGGTATGCGAAAGATAATCAATTCGCTATTGTTTGGGATTAATTACGGGAATGCGAACAACTGTTTCCCATTTCAGGCAAGAGACGCTGTCTGGGCGAGCAGCTGGCG
>NW_012092407.1:0-400 GCF_000956235.1 Wasmannia auropunctata | reverse complement strand
TATTGATTCTATATAAATTAATATAATTATCATACGGTGCATTACCAGTAACGTTGAGCGCGAGAGATAAGCGAATATTATACAAAACGCTTGTTATTTTACTGCCGTTTACGCGCGAGCTGATTTTATGCACGATAAATTCTCATTTTTTTCCTTCTCCAATGATTCCTGAAATTATCATTTTCCTTAATAAACTGAGATTTTCTCGATGTTCTCGCAAATACAGTAAACTGCATGTACTCTATAGAGCAGATATAAAATATTTAAACATATTTAATACATATGTATATAATATACATATATTGAATATATTATATTTATAATGCATATAATATGGAATAAAAGTTTTGTTTGTGGACATTTTCAGTTGTAATTTGTTTTTAAGATCGGAAGAGCACAC
>NW_012092406.1:0-402 GCF_000956235.1 Wasmannia auropunctata | reverse complement strand
GTCATTACTTACAAAACAAAATCATAATGGCGTAAACGTTATAATGGCAACTTAATTAAACATGTACGTAGAAATATATCGTAGTTAGGTTACTGTAACGAATTACTGTAACTACGCACGACTTGTTACGATCGACGCGCTTCGCAGAGGAAAATTGAGAGATTGTACACACACACACACACACACACCGTTTTATACCGCTTCATCTCTCTTCTGCGGTCGGAATTGCTCAACGACAAGTAAATTGAGAATCGCGAAATGAAACACGGCACGATCGAATCGCAAGCTTTTAACGGTTCCATGGTAACAATTGACGATTGGCGTCATAATGCTTCACAACGTTAATTAGTCTCCGGGCGGTATAGTCACTGTAATCCGTGAAACACGATTCCTTTTTGCTCT
>NW_012092405.1:0-461 GCF_000956235.1 Wasmannia auropunctata | reverse complement strand
TTTAAATAAGTCATAAAAATAAACTGGTACAAATAAATAGACAAAGTATTTTTTTTCTATAAAGTTAATACTTTAACTTAATAAAAAAAAATACTTTGTCTATATATTTGTACCAGTTTACTTTTATGACTTATTTAAATATAAAAGCACACTAATAGGTTCAGGGCACATTAATAGGGACAGTTACCCTAGTACATTGTTAACAAAGTGATACTGACGAGTACGTCTCGTAAACCAAAGATGTCACTCTCTTGATTCACCAAGTTTGACATTAACTGTCAAGTATGTGCAACCGACATACGTCACGTTTGTCAGTCGAGAAGTTTACCAATACAGTCTAACTCTAAAACTATCTAATGTCGTACACATTACCGATTGATCAAACAAGTACTTATAATGTATTTCGTAGAATATTAATATTTAAACGAGGATATATATATATATGTGTGTGTGTGTGTGTG
>NW_012092404.1:0-337 GCF_000956235.1 Wasmannia auropunctata | reverse complement strand
CCTGACACTCCGCTGGGGATGGAGATGAACATGAGCATGGACACGGCTACAAGACGATACCCAGAGAGAGAGTCCCGTAACTACCCGAAAAGAGGAACCTCACAGCCCTCTCCAAAAAGGCAGGTAGAACAGATGGGGGACACCTTCTTTGAGAAACTTAGCATGACGATCAGCAACGCCGTGGTGAGCTCACTCAGACCGCTGCTTGGCAGTAGAGCGTTGGGAGAAGAAAGGCGGGCGAGAGGCCGAGATGCTGCCGGACAGTTCCGAGTACATGAGGAGGAAGACCGGGGTTCATTATCTATGGCTGCCGAGTCCCAGGCTGTGGAAACTGAGG
>NW_012092403.1:0-617 GCF_000956235.1 Wasmannia auropunctata | reverse complement strand
AATTACACTGAATGCGAATTTATAGTAGACCAACAGACGACAAATGTTTCCACTGTAATCATCAGTTAGCCAAGTCACTTCTTTTAACAATAAGTCTTTTAGTCATCTTTATGACGACTATTAATTTCGACCAATAACTCACATCTTTTCTTGTCTTACAATTAATTGTCTTTTGTACGATTAAATTTTGGTACAGAAAAAATCACTAATACTGACACAAGTCCCCAGTAAACGAAAATAGATTAAAATATTTTTTTTAATTGAAATGTATTAAAATTTTCTAAACCATGGATTGAAATAAATTGACTTTTATTGAAACGCATTCATTTCCACGAAGGCCAATTCATTTTAAATCATTTTAATCCATGATTTGAAATTTTTATCCATTTCCGTTTAGTGGGTCTCTTAACATGAAACTTACTTCTCGAAAACTATAAAATTGCATTTTATTAATATCTTAATTTTTATACATTTTTATGTCAAAATTCTGTATAATTTCTTTGTAAGTTAAATACGAATACTATATATTGTAGTCATTATCTTATTGTGATATGTATCAATTTACCCCAATGAGATACCCGGTCTCGTTTAATAAGAATTATAATTTTATAAATATG
>NW_012092402.1:0-314 GCF_000956235.1 Wasmannia auropunctata | reverse complement strand
TATATCGATCGGTGTTTATATTTTTTTTTTACATTTTGACTGCTTTGGCTTGGTGATGCATGAGTTTCCGCAAGTGTGCCGTCATCCATTTGTGGGTAGCGGTTTTATTTATCCAATTTTATTTCCGGTTAAGAATGATTTTATTAAATATCTAAAAATATTTAAAAAAAGGCAATATAAATTAAAACATTTAAAAAATGTAACAATGAAGTGTTAAAATAATCAATTTATTAAACACAATTATTCATTTTTTTTTTTTTCAAGTTTTCTTACGTTCCTTGCTATTTCAGTCACAAAAAATCTACTTCGATCTG
>NW_012092401.1:0-322 GCF_000956235.1 Wasmannia auropunctata | reverse complement strand
AGTATCATATGCAATACTTTGAAAAGATCTGAATACATTTGGAGATTAATAACGTATTCGATGAATTTGCACTTATGTACGGCGATTGGGAGAAAAACAATGAAAAATTAAAAACCCTTAAATATTTATACCGAAAGTTAGTCGAGATCCAGTATTTCTTTCTTTCAGATCAACCTATGATTTAGAATTTAATTAAAATTTAAAGAATACTTTAAAATTAATAATAAAAGATTTCGCAAACAGCTATAGCTTCCATTGTTCATCTTTATCGTAAATGTCTACGATCTCTAACTTCAATATTTAACATCATATACATTATATA
>NW_012092400.1:0-1403 GCF_000956235.1 Wasmannia auropunctata | reverse complement strand
ATAATAGATATCGAAAAGATTAGTCAGACCCCTACGCAAGGTAAAAATATTTATTAAATCTTTGCCTTACGAAATAGATAAGTCTACAATATATCAAAAATAATAGATACCGAAAAGATTAGACAGACCCCTACGCAAAGTAGAATATATATTAAATTGAATATTTATTAAATCTTCGCCTTACTAAAAAAATAGAAGCATTAAAACACGTATATTTTGTTTTTACAATAGATATTTGTTTCTACAATAGATATCTATGTAATAGGCGGGGGGACGGGCTGCGCCCCCCCCAACCCCCCATTGATATTATTTTTTTTGTTACTTTTTTTGTTAATAACTTTTTAACAAATAACGAGCAACGGCTAAAACCACCTGAAGGTCACTTGGGGTCATGACCTCGACAACATATATAAAGGGCAAGGTCATTGGAGCAGCCTCCCTTCATCGGTATATTTACCCTAAATCGTGTATTAATTGAGTTCAATGTATAATCGCGAACCCATGGAGATTGCGCGAATTGTAATACGAGATAAATCTTTGCGATGCGGAAACCGTGACGCATACACTGCTGCAGATTGCGATAATATACATATGACATAACGCTTCTTATCATATCGAATTGCGAGGAGCTTTTTCTCACCGCTTGCCGGATGCCGGTTTATCGCGCGTCGGACAGAACGGTAGATCGGTATGCGCGTCGTGAAGATGTTGCAGATATTTCATGTTGACCTCGAGAAGCCTAGCGAGGAATCTAACGCAATATCTATAACGTTAAAATTTGTTATGTCGTAAAATTTAATCCATCAAAAATCTACATATAGGGCAATGGTTGACATATTGTCATATAAATTACATCGAAATTCATCAAGTACGACAATGGTTTCGATGGATCGTACGACAACATATACTTGTTAGCCCGCATCTGGAACATTGACTAAGACCTCCGCGTTCGATGAACATGACCATATCAATGTCTTTGAACAGTTCGGAAATTAACGCGCGTATGTTTCAGCATCGCGCTCCACATAAAATCGCGATACAGTGTAAATAATACGCGGAATCGAGTCGTAACTCGCAACGCAACTATCACGAAAGTTTTCAAAGGTTTTCAAAATAGGTATAATATATCGGCTAGCAAGACGTTGACGTCTTTTTTAGTACAGGTCACTGTACTCACGGAGCATTCGGATATATTATAGATAACCTTTGCGCCGTACATAAACAGCGTGCTCGAATCGGATACGATGTTACTTAACGAAACCCGTAAAACCCTGTAAAACGATACCTGTTATGTACAAACATCTGGTACACATAAATCATTCTACCATACACGAAACCGGATGACGTGTCTCTATTACCGTCGCCAATAGGCGACACAAATATGCGTATTAGACGCATATTTG
>NW_012092399.1:0-318 GCF_000956235.1 Wasmannia auropunctata | reverse complement strand
TTCACTTACTTATAAATTGTATTATCTTTTGGCAATATAAAATGTTGAATATCAATTAAATACAAAATATTTATATGTATAACATAATCATATTATGTAATTAATATTAAATTAACATACAAATATGTTAAAAATGTCAACACAAATTTTAACAAGGTCTTTCTTTTCAAGGACTTGAGTGCGGACCGTATCTAACACAATTAAAAAATGTTTTCTACTGCGTAAAAAAATAAGTAGTAGTAAATAAGGTAGTTCTCGTGTAGATATCGAGCAAAAAGAATTGCACTACTCCTTACACGGTACATTATAACTTTGTAT
>NW_012092398.1:0-380 GCF_000956235.1 Wasmannia auropunctata | reverse complement strand
TTGCCAGCCCGCTCAGAGATGTGTATAAGAGACAGCAGTATTACTAATTCATTTAAAATTTTACTCTGTATAAATCCATAATGTAAAAAAATTACAGAACAATATTATTATTGCTTATAGTAAAAATAAACATAAATACTAAAATCGATATTTTGCAATTTTTGGAACTAATTGGAAATAATATTTCTTAATAAAATTTCTCTTTAAATAAATGAAGAATTAAATACAGTATTAAAACATAATATTTTCTATTTAAGGTTTTCTTATAGTAACAAAAATGTTTTCATTAAAAGTTGTCTTAAAAAATTATTTATTAAAGATCGATGTACTTAAAACTTGTAAACATTTTACATATATAAAATGTGTGTGTGTGTGTGTGT
>NW_012092397.1:0-331 GCF_000956235.1 Wasmannia auropunctata | reverse complement strand
TTTGTCGCACATATTAATGGTATGTATATGTATATACGTTATGTGTCAAATCCTATAATTTTATATTTATAATAATATTGCGAATAACTTGATGAAGATAATATTACAAAGTCTTAGACATAATTTATAATGTGCTGGAAATTTGTGAATTATTTTATTTTTCGAACATGTAAATATTTAATAGTGCAATCTTAAGTCTAAGATTTAATTTTCGTATCAAAGTGTATTGTACAATAATAAAATACAATTTCTATTAGATATCTTTCTTATTGCAGAATTAACTTGTAATTATATGAATTCCATTTTTATAATATTGTGACCATTTAAAAAA
>NW_012092396.1:0-356 GCF_000956235.1 Wasmannia auropunctata | reverse complement strand
ACGGTGTTTCTTCTTTTCTTTCTCGCGGACGCTGCAGGCCGCAGAGGACCATCCTCCTCAGTGTCCGGCGCGAGCGAACCAGGCTCAACCGACGACAAGTCCTGTCCCTCCATTCTCTTCAGGCTCTCTCCGATATCACGGGGCCGTTCTCTGCCCTGCATCTTATCTCCAAAGGCACCCAACACAAGTAGCTGCGTGCGGAGTGCACTTTTCATGGCCCCACTAATGGTCGCCGCCATTCGATCGAAGAATGCTTCGCCCAAAATATTCTCCACTCCAGACGGGGCCGGAAACTGTTGAGCTCTCAATGATGCACGATCAGCGATCCCCGAGAGCAGACCCATATCGCTATTCAT
>NW_012092395.1:0-541 GCF_000956235.1 Wasmannia auropunctata | reverse complement strand
TAACAAAGCAAGAAGTTTGCAAACTTTGATCAAATATTTATTAAAAAGAGTTAATCTGCTTATTTTAAATCTTTTACTGTTTGAAGGGATTGCGAATACGTACGTTCTTGAATATTATTCCAGTTGATAGTCACGTAATCATCTCGGTCATCTCTGCTCTGCTCGTGCCAAAAGCCCGCAGCGTGCATGATCTCGTGTACTACAGTACCCTTCTTTGTTACACAACCAGGAATTTGTAAGTTTATTTTCTGTTCACCGCTAACTCTTGCCAACGTAGCTCCAGCATCTGGTATTGTCGCTAACGATTTTAATGTAATCCTTTTGATTCGTCCTCGGTACAAACCGAATGCATGTATACTTTTCGTACTCGTTCATAGCCGTACGTATAAGATTCAACTGCGCGGTATCTGCAACACAAAATTTAGAAACAGAAACAATAAAAATTAAACAATTTCAAACACAATAGAAACGTATATTATCCTCAAACGAATATTTAATTTTTTGTTTATTTTCATTTACATTTTAAGTAAAAATATGAAAA
>NW_012092394.1:0-353 GCF_000956235.1 Wasmannia auropunctata | reverse complement strand
TATTTTCGTCCACAGATATATTTTAAGTCTAAATTTAAACGAAGCAAAATTGAGAAAAGGCTTCGGCATAAACAAATCCCTGCGAAAAAGTTTTGCTAGTAAAGAATACTTAGAAATTTTGGAGAAATTCATAGTCGAGTAGAGACTAAGTCCTATGGACATTAATTAATAAAGACGCAGAGGATATAAAGACTGATACCCAGTCGAAGAGTGAATAAATTGTCGTGTAAAGACATATCGTTACAAAATTGACTTTTTTAAAAAAAGTAAAAAAGGGTGCCAAGTGTTAGCGTGCTCCTCGAACAAAATTTGATGTTTATGATCTCCTTTTCGAACAAAAAACAGTTGTACAA
>NW_012092393.1:0-552 GCF_000956235.1 Wasmannia auropunctata | reverse complement strand
TGTGCCTTGTCGACTCAGTTGTATGCTATACGAAGTTATTACGTGGGGACATAAGATGATAACATTGGTTTGACCCTGAGTGGCGTCGTCAAGGTCAGGACAAGGTCACTTTGAATTTTTTTAAATGGAACCCCCAATTTTTTCATTACATGTTCTTATAGCACGCCTCGAGAACTTTCCAAAACACATAAATAAAATATTTTTTTATGAAATAAATCTTGAGTTATAAAGTAGCAGTTATAAAGTAGTAGTTATAAAGTAAAGCTTGAAAGTTGGAGTACTGTCGGCGTTAGCATCATCCAAGGTGTCCAAACATTAGCTAAAAAACCTTTTGAATGTTGTTCAGAATCATGACATTGAGGCCATTGATAAAGGCCAACGAGGCCTTGGCCATCTTTAGCTAGTGTTTGGACACCTTGGATGATGCTAATGCCGACAGTACTCCAACTTTCAAGCTTCATAACTCAAGATTTATTTCATAAAAAAATATTTTATTTATGTGTTTTGGAAAGTTCTCGAGGCGTGCTATAAGAACATGTAATGAAAAATTGA
>NW_012092392.1:11983-13473 GCF_000956235.1 Wasmannia auropunctata | reverse complement strand
TGTGATAATGTGCGCCGAATGCGTGACGGAGGAACATTCCTTTTGCGCCTATAATAGAACCGCGACAGTGTGGCGACATTTGCATATTATATCGCGTACATTTGAACACACGCAAATGCACTGCGGGCGTTGCTATAAATTATTGATGAAAACACAGCGTGCGATCGACTGCTATCAATGTCGTTTAGCAGTAATAGAACACCGCGGACGAATCGAGCGTCTAACATACAAAGTGCTATGCGAAACGGCAGTGCCGCGCGGTGTAATATAATATCATATACTATCATATGTACAACTCGTTGTCACGCGACTTATTAACTGACCTGCTTGAACACATAATCATACATGCATTTACTTAATATGTTATAAACACAATAGTATTATACACAAAGTGTGACATACACATATATACAAAAACAGATTATTATGTAATCTACCATGCGACTACCAGCCAAAATATATACTCTTGTTCACCTTATAGCGATCTGCGAAAAACGTTACTGCGTTATATACTTATATCGAATTTAGAATTAACAACTTGTTTAACACGTAACCCGCTTAACCTTATAATACGCTACGACTAATAAACATGCATTTGTAACCATATATATGATTAATGATTAATTGATTAATCAACTCACATGTCCTAATCCCTTATATTAATTCATTATAAAGAATTAAGAAAAGCACCGTGATAGATCATAAGAGAGGCCTAAATAAATTCAACATCATACGAATTATATCGATACTTACAAATAATATTCACACAGAAAAAAATATATATATATTACTATTAAACATCCAAGTCAAACAACACTTAAATAGTATATCGAAATATATTACTCAGAAGCCAAGTTAAAACATGTCATTTATTTGTTACAATAACGTAGCATTAAATTTATTAAGCAAGCATTCTTATACATTCAAGTATACATACTGCTTTAACCGAATAAATATAATATTAGAATTTAAAAGACTAACCTATTATAATACACACGAAAGAAAATAAGCGAATAGCATTACGAGAGGAGAAGGAAAAGAACGCTTTATATAATCAAACGTAGAGTCACAACGATGCCTATAATCCTTACTTAATGAGCACACGTTATGTTCGCGCCAATATATACTTGGTGCTACATTCATACCTAACCCCTAACACACAGTAAAAAGATAGTATTCACATAACGTACCTTAATAACTTGATAGAATACCGAAAGAACAAATAACGATATGCCTAAATGTTAAAGGAAATAATAAAAAAAAATAAATAATAAAATTATAATAATATAAAAAAAAACAGACATATCCCATATATAAGCATATACTCATAGAATAAATATATAAATAAATACTTCTTAATCATACTTAAGAAACTATAACCATCTAAAAAACCATCTACGGCACGGAGTTAACAATTAAATAAAAATAATAAAATATTGCGCATGCACATATCATGCAATATTTAACTACAAATATTAGACATTGCAGTA
>NW_012092392.1:0-460 GCF_000956235.1 Wasmannia auropunctata | reverse complement strand
CCTCAAGCGTCGTACCCAGCTTTGATGGCCGATACGAAAATTGGTTAGCCTTTAAAAATACGTTTCTTTCTATGATAGATATACGAACGGATTTAACCGACATAGAAAAACTTCATTATCTTAAATCCGCTTTGACGGGCGATGCAGCCAATAAAATAAAGATTCTGTCGATCGAAGGTTCGAGTTATAGCAAAGCATGGGAATTATTAATACGCGCGTATGAAGTAAAACGGATTTTAATTTCATGCCACCTTTCACTGCTCGTAAATCTACCTACAGTCGAAAAGGAGACAACGGACGGTTTATCTCGACTCGCCGACGACGCGCAACAGCATGTCGCGTCTCTCGCCGCCTTGGGGGTTAACGTGGGATCTGAAATCCTCGTCAATCTATTAGAAAGCAAATTGCTAAAAAATACGGCCGAGAAATGGGAAGAAACTCTAGAGCGAGACGAGTTTCC
>NW_012092391.1:0-318 GCF_000956235.1 Wasmannia auropunctata | reverse complement strand
CGAACAGAACACAATGAGAGTCGTTGCGCGCGCAGCGCACGGGAACGCAGGAGGCGCGGGAACGCAGGAGGCGCGGGAACACAGGAGGCGCGACAGCGCCCGATTCACCGCCGTTTTTATTTTTGGCGGTATTTTAAAATCTGTTGTCAAGGTAGGTGCGGGAGCACAACTACATAGTTTCCATCCGGACGAGACATACTTGGGCATAATTAAATTATTATAGTAAAAGGTATAATTTAGTTATTAAATAAAAATGATAACAGTAACAAATACATTAAAATAAATTACATAACATAATATCTGTCTCTTATACACATC
>NW_012092390.1:0-365 GCF_000956235.1 Wasmannia auropunctata | reverse complement strand
GTTATTTTTCTTCCGCCGACAACGAACCCCTCTTCCCAGCCCTCAATTGTTTTCCGGATGATGTATTCTCCGTAACTGTTGAAGAGCATAGGAGACAGAATACATCCTTGTCGTACTCCTCTTCTTGTCTTGAAGACATTGGAGCACCGGGAGTCTTCACGTAGTCGCCGTCCGATAGATAGCCTTGACATATGTAAATCGTAAAAATTTGAAGTCATTCTGATCATTACTCTGTCTATGGCAACTCTCCAAAGTTGTCAGGTGACATTGTCTGTCAACAATGGAGAAAATCGAGTATCGCGCAGTGATAAAATTCCTTCATTTGAAAGGGAAAAAGACTCAGGAAATAAAAGATGAGTTAGACT
>NW_012092389.1:0-657 GCF_000956235.1 Wasmannia auropunctata | reverse complement strand
GACGTGTGCTCTTCCGATCTATTGCTAAGAGTTGCAATATAAAAACTGGATTTTTAATTCCCAATACATTAAAAGATTTTATAAGAACAGGAAAGGACAGGCTGGAACCAATGTCTCAAAGCAATGTTGTGTACGAGATTTCTTGCAAGGATTGCGACGCAACATATGTGGGTCAGACTAAACGCCAACTAAGAACCAGAATGCAAGAGCATTGCTCTGACATAAAAAAAAAAAGTGGTGCCTTGTCTGTCATTTCCAACTATAGATTACAAGAAAACCATGCAATAGATTGGGACAATGTCAGAGTCATAGACAAAGAAAATAATTATTACAAACGTTTAACATCGGAAATGATTTATATTAAAAAACAAAAAAACGGTTTAAACAAACAAAGTGATGCCGAAGCCTTCCCTGAATCCTATCACTCAATAATTAACTCCTCGTTTTCCACGCAATAGATTTGGTTCTTTTTCCACTATTCACTATCCCTTCTCCTTCACTTTGTACTTTAAACCATAGAACTTATAGTACTTGGAAAGAGATTGCCCATAAGTTGAACAGAGAAATCCACGTCCGATATATCTCTCCCTCTTGCGAAGTTGATTTTCGCAATTGCGCATGCGCGGCTTGCGTGCGCACCTTTTTATTTCTGTAGCG
>NW_012092388.1:0-463 GCF_000956235.1 Wasmannia auropunctata | reverse complement strand
TACCAATAATTATAATATTTAAGAATACTTTTTTTCGTAATGTCGAGGCCTACTTAAAATATGGAAATGGATTTATATTTTGGCTCTTAATCACTACACATGTCACTCATCTTATAACATTTGGCATGCATGTTGCAGCATATTTTTCAAAACGTAAATATCTTTGTAAAAAATGAATAATAATTAAATAAATAATGAATAATTTGTTTAAATGCATAAATTATATTCTCAATATCTCTTTATAGCACACTTTGTGTCATTGGTTTTAATCATTGTTTATACGGCGGCAGTTTCATTTTATCGGAACATGACAAACCAAGAAGTTTTTGGCGTTATACCATATTTTGGTATAATATTTCCAAATATTATGCTTTGCAGACTTTTTGAAGAAACAAATGCTTATGAAAGCAAATGTAAGTAATAAGTTCCAACTTATTAATTATATGAATAATTTAACAAAAAT
>NW_012092387.1:0-409 GCF_000956235.1 Wasmannia auropunctata | reverse complement strand
GAGATGTGTATAAGAGACAAGATAAATGATCTGCGATGGCGCTTCCGACAATTTATACCCCGGCGGAACGTTTGCTGCAAATTCATATATCGCATGTATTGGCTTGTCGTTGTTGTATGCGCCTGCGGTAATGTTACATTCGATACGAATCATGTTTACACTCACACAATATTCACGGGTTCGTCTGATGCGTGCCATTTATTTGGTTGCAATACGCGAGATTTCGAAAAGCCTAATAACACGCCAATATTGTTTGGTTTAGTAAAGTTGATTCGATACGCACATCACAATTCGCTTCTCATGGTATTTTCATTTGCACGAAGCATTATTAAACGCTCATTCTCCTTATCCTCTTCATCCTCCTCGTCAATGTATATGTAGTCGTCCTCATTCTTATCGTTATCGTTGT
>NW_012092386.1:0-884 GCF_000956235.1 Wasmannia auropunctata | reverse complement strand
TGGTGGGGGTAAACAAAAAAATAAACAATATAAAAATTATTTTAAATTATAATTATAAAATACTCTTAAAGCTATTCAACTTTTATTCGGAACATTTTTTTCTATCTCTCGTAGTTTCGATGATATTCACTTTGAAACAAAAAATCCGATTTTTTTCTAAGGGGTGTTTCATCCCCTTAACGTGCAACTCAGCACGAATGCAAAAATTGTAGTATCTTATTTTTATCTGTAGTTTAACATATCCAAAGCTTATTGAAATCGGAGGCGGACACTTCCGTGTGTTCCCTTGTGAGTTATTACAGTATTTAATTTTTCAAAAAACTGGAAGATGTACTAATAATCTTTTACATATGAGTGTTTGCCAACTTGACAACCGCTTCCTAGAGTCCTTCTATATGTTGGAAATATGGAGGAATACTTCCAATTAATGAATTGATCAGTACAATATTTTTTTATCATTTCTGAATCATTTGATTTATCAAATACTTTTTAAAATCTATAAGTTGGTTATTAGTAGTGCTCGGAAAACCCGGGTACCCGGGTACCCGCCCGCCCGCCCGTCATTCGCTGCACACGGGTGAGAACCGATTCCTCGGGTACCCGTGTCACACGGGTACCCGTATCAGGCGGGTACCCGTATCACATGGGTACCCGTATCTCACACGGGTACCCGTATCTCACACGGGTACTCGTATCACGTGGGTACCCGTATCACGCGGATACCCGTATCACACGGGTACTAATATAAAGTGAGTATTCGTATCATACGAACACTCACTTTATATTAGTACCCGCATTACACGAGTATTCGCATCAGACGGCGAATAAATCACATTAAATAATTTAACTATCCAAATAAAAACATTCGATAAAAATTATTCAAA
>NW_012092385.1:0-581 GCF_000956235.1 Wasmannia auropunctata | reverse complement strand
TCGTGCGAGCGGAAAGAACAAAGCGCTAATGTAAGTAGAAGTAATAAAATTTTTGTATTTTTACCCACTGAAGATGGCTCAATGCGGAGCCGTAAACGTTTGGGTGATAATTATTATTGTTAAATATTTGTAATTTTAGCACTAACTTCGTGCAAGGCTCACTAGCCCTTCATTTGATACTTCGTTAATTTTTAATTATATGAGCCAGAATAATATATTATATTTAAAAAAAAAAAATGTTAACGAAGCAGAAATTTACATGAAAGAAAATGTTACAGAGTTGATGCTTACAGATAGAGATATAATTGTTAACGGCGAATGGCTGACAAACACACATATGGAACATTTTCATAATCTTTAAAAAAATTGTTCAGAATATAAACCTGTGGACACATGGCGTATACAACTTCCCCATACGATACAACCCATATCAACAGATAAAAAACATATACAAATATTACATAGTTCATTTGGTCCATTAGATGGACATTGGGTATGCAGTTATTACGATAGAAAAAATATATTTGTATATGATTCTTTAAATAATAAAATTTTGCACAAACATCAGATCAATAGCACAC
>NW_012092384.1:0-377 GCF_000956235.1 Wasmannia auropunctata | reverse complement strand
TTCTTCCTACTATTTCGGTGACGTTTCGTAACGGATGATTTTTTGCTTTTTCTTCCAGCCGTACGAATTTTCTTTTTCTTCAAAGTCTTCTTTTTACTGTTTTTTGTACACTACTTTTTATCGATTTTTTTGCCTGTTGTCGTTTACGGTGCGCGGAACTGCTCGCGAGGCGAGTAAGGTGGCTGACGTGAGGAAACTGAAGCGACGTGGTTTTTACGGGTATTTTATATCCCGATCCCCTCATTAGGCTACTTATTTTTTCTTCGGCTTTTCTCTTGAGATTACCTCTCGATTCCTTGAAGCGCATTGCGACCGCTTCCTTCAGCGGTACATTGTTTTCGACGTCATCCATTACATTAAGAGGATGCTAAAAGGTC
>NW_012092383.1:0-712 GCF_000956235.1 Wasmannia auropunctata | reverse complement strand
TCTTCTCCTTATTTTCCTTTACCTTTCTCTATTCACTTTTTTTCTTTTTTGTTTTTTTTTTTCGTTTCTTATTTGTAACTTGTAAGTGAAAATTAAATGTTATGATCACATCACATTTTAATGAAGGAGGAAACTATTTACAACAAAGATAAAAAATGTAATAATAAAAAATAACATTAATGAAAAAGATTAAATATTATTCATATAAATAATAACGTACCTTCGAGCAGTGAGACACACAGTTCACGCAAGATATATCCATATTGTTTATAAAATTCAATGTCAATATTACGCATGTATTCTTACTTGTAATACAAAGTTTATAAAAATGCATAATTTAGTGTGCATGCGTTTTCCGCTATTTAATTCTTGACACTCATGATTTCATTCAAATGTATTGTAGTCATTATCTAGCCATTATCTAGCCGCGATGTAAAATTTCAATGATTATACGTATGTACATGGTAAGACATTATATGACACAAATATATATATTGTGAAAAATAAAATATGTTATACATTTATACCCTTTACAGTTATACACTTTATCACACACCATTGTTTTCAGCGTAAAATACGATTCTAAAAATTATGTCGCAAGCGAATTTGAAATATCTTGAAAATTGACAAAATTACATTTTTTATTTATTGCTAATATAATGTAACTTTTGAACGATTCAACTACAAACGACGGAAAAGTCACTACAAACAA
>NW_012092382.1:0-373 GCF_000956235.1 Wasmannia auropunctata | reverse complement strand
TATTTTTTGTGAAGGACGGCGTGCTTACTGGCCCTTTCTTCTCTTACAAAGGCACCCCTCAGGGCTCAACGCTCAGCCCGCTCTTATTCAACATATTCTTAAGACTTATACGCGAATGTATTCCACATAATGTACGCATTCTACAGTACGCGGACGATATCGTCATACTGGCCACAGATAAAAATACCGGTCGGGCGCTAGAGGCGCTTCAGACCGCTCTCGATAATGTGTGGCGCTTTCTAAAATTTAGAGGCCTTGAGCTGTCACCCAGCAAGTCCTGTTGGATGCTGTTCACGAAGGCCAGAGCTGACCCTGCTCCCCCTAACACGTCACTCTGTATTAACAATCAACCTATCCCTCGTGTATTTTCTAC
>NW_012092381.1:0-425 GCF_000956235.1 Wasmannia auropunctata | reverse complement strand
GTGTGCTCTTCCGATCTAAGTCAATAAGTTCTTAGAAAATCTGTCAGAGAGCACTCGCAGTGTCATGTCACATTACTTTTTGACAAGTAGCATCTTTCAGTTGATTACTGTAAAATTTTGAGCGGAATTCATCACGTGGTTTTATTTCTGTAGACGATTAAAGCGAACAACCTTTGTATTTTTTGCAAAATGGAAAAAAATGAGTTTCATGCAGTGATCAAACATCTACATATGAAAGGTTTAACGCCGAAAGAAATCAAAGCCGAATTGGATAATGTTCATAGCACATCTGCACTACCGTTTGCGACTGTATAAAATTGGGTGAATGAATTTAAATGTGGTCGTACATCCACATGTGATGCACCTCGTTCGGGACGTCCAATTGAGGCTGCTACTCCAGAAATCATCGATAAAGTCCACGATAT
>NW_012092380.1:0-417 GCF_000956235.1 Wasmannia auropunctata | reverse complement strand
TATTGACAATAAGACATACGCCACTCTCTCCAGGGGCACATCGGTCCCTTCTTAAAATCTGGCATCCCTTTAGGTTAATCTTAGAAGACGGGTTAAGTAGGGTTTCCTGCAGGCAGATAACATCAAATGTGCTGGTCAGACTTTGAACTTCATGGATTTTGCCACGCAGCCCGCGGCAGTTCCAGGATAAGACACGAACCGACCGATGACCGTTACCGCCATGACTGGTTCTATTGACGCAAAAAGGGGAGTTAGGGGAGATGGGGGAGGGGGGAAGGGGGAGAGAGGGAACAAGGGAGGGGGAACGGGAGGGGGAGGGGAATAGGTTTATGGACCGTGAGCTGGCCCCGTTGTAGGGGGGAAGCCCCGCGGGGGAGTAGACTGAAAAACCGGATGTTGTGAGGGTGATAAATTGCT
>NW_012092379.1:0-538 GCF_000956235.1 Wasmannia auropunctata | reverse complement strand
TTTCAAATAATAACTTATTTTTATAAGCTAAAAATTAAATTATACGGAAAGTATAAATATTAATATAAATTTTTGAAATATTTAAAAAATATACTTACAAAATTGACTGTAATGATTGATACAGTTGTACTGATGTTACACGATGTTATTGATATCACGGTACACTGATTCTAACATTCGCATAACGACAGCATTTTATACTGCTGTGATTATACGTACAGACTTGACTTGACATTCTACAACATTCAAACTTTGCTTCATAAGCGTTGTCTAGCCGTGCGCGATAAAAACGATTCATAGTTATACATCCGCAGAATATTGCGGAAATAGATTTACTTTCATCGTTATCCCCTGTTAAATGCAAAAATGCGAGCAGAACGTGCTGCGTGAAGAATTGCTGCGTGCGCGCAGCGTAAACGAGTACAGATGGTGTGCGTATAGAGGCGTTTGTAATTATTACTCGAAAATGATACTTTGGAAAATAACTTTATCACACATGGTTGAGATCGGAAGAGCACACGTCTGAACTCCAGTCACT
>NW_012092378.1:0-314 GCF_000956235.1 Wasmannia auropunctata | reverse complement strand
TCACTGACGAGGTATTATTAAAAATGGCCGGTCAAAGGGAAATTTTTGTGACTTTCAAAGGCAAAGACTTTCATAGTAATCGCTCAGCGCGCGTCTATGTTGTTATATACTAAGGTATTTAGAGTCCCTAGAGTTAAGCCGGAAGTACATGAAATACATAACAAAGCATAAGCACAGCATAAAGCCTGGATCACATGAAATGCATAATAGAGTATAAGCATAGCATAAGGCCTCCTGCATACTGAACGCGAAAATGCTTGCCGCACACGGCAAACATTTCCGCGTCCAGTGTGCAGAAGCCTTAAGATCGCTGG
>NW_012092377.1:13009-13520 GCF_000956235.1 Wasmannia auropunctata | reverse complement strand
CAACATAACTTCTCACATTGGAATAATGTACAAAAATTATGCAAAAATTGTAATAACACTGCTTTACTTGAAAAGATTGATGTAACAATGACCAAACGTATACTTATTTTTCAATTATTATTATTTAAAGTTAATAATCAAAAAGTTACAAAGATTACGAATCTTAATATTAAATCCATACCTATATCAAAAATACATATTGCTGAAAATATTTATAAAATTAACAGTGCAATTTTTCATTATGGAAACATAAACGATGGACATTACACAAATATATTGCAAACTACAGATACAAAATGGATATCCGTAAATGATTTAAAAGTTGAAACATGTCAATGGCCTCGAAATGCTAAGAGTGCATATATATTTTTCTTAGAACAAATAAATGAATAAAAACATCAAATCAATAAACTATTGAAAGTGAGAAAAGGTACATTAAATTAAAGTAACAATTTTATAAATAATAATGTTTATTTTTAAAAGATTTAAATTCTATTATAATTTAACAAAA
>NW_012092377.1:0-878 GCF_000956235.1 Wasmannia auropunctata | reverse complement strand
GTGCTCTTCCGATCTATTACACTGTGATTAACCCCTCACAATCTGAGACGACTGGAAAAGATAATCTTGGCGATGGCAGGCATTTGTCAGAGAAATCAGCGACTAATCAGTGTCGCGAAAAAGAGTCACTAGACACTACACAAAGCGTTGATGTGATTACCGCATCACTAAATAAATAATGACACAACATTAAATATATAACCTCAGTACATACAATAACCTCAGTACAAAATCTCCGCAATGACAACCGCTCACGAAGTTAGCGCAGCGAGAGAACGAATAACCGTCGTAAACAAAAACCGATAAATAACATGAACAAAGATTACTATATAAGTATATTGTAAGTACTATATAAGTATATTGTAATCATTCACAATCTATTCGCAAACGTAAATAGATTAAATAGATTACCTTTGCAACTTTATCGTCATAATCGCATTCACGACTTTCGCACAAAAATATAAAATTGCGTAAATACTTATAAAAAAATCGACGCAAAAATCGTCACTAATCTCGCGCACACCACTAACCAAACTAACCATTAAATTAACGCCACATTTCACGCGAACTGTCACTCATCACACCTGACACCAGCTGTCACATCAGCCACGAAACTCGATCGCCAGCCTCAACCACCAATCACACACGCGGAAAAGCGACAACAATTCCTTCGATACATTCGATTCCAAACACTCCCTTCAAGGTCAAAATGGATTTTTTTATTATGGACTAGAACAAAACATGCGCGCGCTACGCGCGCGCCAATTATTTTTTAATTTTTAGATTATTATTACTAAATAAAACAATGTACAAATATATTAAGAAATGCATTTATTATGTATTTGTTTTTCACAAACAGATTTATATTTAAATATATA
>NW_012092376.1:0-712 GCF_000956235.1 Wasmannia auropunctata | reverse complement strand
GGAGCATCGGATCCACTCATCCTTGTAGCTGCGTTGGATGCCATCTCTACGTACTCGTTGGAGGGAAGCGGCGACGTTGCGGCATCCGCTGTTGCGTTGGCATATGGTGGAGACTCGAGACGTGGACGTGTGTCACCGATGGGATCCTCTTCCTCGAATTCTGCGTCGAGTATCTCCCTGATGAGGTTAGAAGTCATCGTGGTTGTGTTGCCAATTGGGACCGTGACGGGTCTCGGCAGGTCGTACACTGGCGGGTATGGCGAGGGGGGTCGGCGTGTTGACCTGTAGACAGCGGGATCCGTTGGTCCGATGTCTCGGTCCATGCCTGGCCAGACGTCGTGTCCCTCAGATCCGGAAGTATTACTGCGCTGACGGCCCTCGTCCTCTGACGCGGCGTCGATCGGCGGCCTCATGAAGAAGATGGAGCTCGTACTACGATGCAAGCGGCCTAAAAATCTTTGCCAGTGTCTGCGCCTCTGCATTCAGCTATAAGAATCCAATACCAAAGACTTTAAAATTTATGTTTCAAGCTTTTTGGGATTGGCACTTACGACTTTTCTTCACTCTGGAACTTCGTTGGGTTGTGTCTCTTCAGGATGTATGCCTCTGTTACTGGTCCTATCAGGAAGGCTCGACTGTTCGGTCGGGCTTTGGTTACCGTCGTTTATATAATGGGCTGAAGAGCGAGGGGTTGACTCTTCGGTTTTACTTC
>NW_012092375.1:0-714 GCF_000956235.1 Wasmannia auropunctata | reverse complement strand
AGCAGATACAGACGATCCAACAGATTACGGAAAACGCACCGCAAATATACGCGGTGGTTGTCCAATGCAGCCAAGTTCCCATCGCGTGACATGCCAATATACCGGCCGAAAGAGTTACGTTGAATGCCCCTAGTAGAATGCCACGTAGCAGAGGGTCGCTTGTTTCACTCACGTAAATCGAGCGCATGGCTGCCAAAATTCCGACGCAGAATCCACAGAGGAGTCTACCCGCTATTAAAACTGCGATGCTGTTGGCGAAACCGATGATCATCCAGCCGATAAAAAAGATAGGAAATAGTAGCTTCACTGATGTCTTTCTGCCGAGTTTTTCTGCCATGAATCCACCGACCCAACATCCCGGAATTATCGGTAGAACCGCAGCTGACGCGATCCATGATTCTTGATCAATACTGAGCACTTCGAAATTATCCGCGTCCGCAGAGTCAAATAAAGATTCGCTGTTATTAGTCGAAATTATCTTCAGTTGCGGAAGAAGAATCGCGCTATAGCTATTCGACATACCGGACACGGACACTCCGATCAATGGTCCTAAAGCTGTTAATACTTGTCTGAGATACAATTTAATTTTGATATCGGGTTTATTATACTCCTTATCCTTCATTGTGATAGAAATCTCGATTGTAAAGATGTAGAAAAAATCCAAAGACGTTAAACTATGAACGTTAAAATATGACGTAACTGCAGTTCACTTTT
>NW_012092374.1:0-392 GCF_000956235.1 Wasmannia auropunctata | reverse complement strand
GAAATCTCTCACTCTAGTGAGGTACAAACTTTGTGACGGAGAATCCCGGCGGATGTCGCTAGGCATCACTTTGTGATACGCGGGTAACTCTGGACCCGTGAATCGCCCCGTGACGTCAGACCGGTTGTGGCTGACGAGGCTCGCAGTCACCTTTCCCGCCATCTCCGGGAATAAGTGGCTCGATTGTGAGGGAAATCAATTTTAATTGGTTTTACCGTATCGCGTTGCCCCTCTCGCGGAATTGTGATTTAATTGTGAGCCGATTCGCTCATGATCAAGCAATTGAACGTATATCGTCGTTTCGGCACCCGATTTGTGGCTCGAAACTTATGTTTTTAGGTATTCCCGTCGGGAATCGTGATTCGAACAAAAGGTAAGTAATTTGTGACCCA
>NW_012092373.1:0-394 GCF_000956235.1 Wasmannia auropunctata | reverse complement strand
ACAACGAGATACTGTCGATAGTCGAGGAACTTCGCGAAGCCGGTATTATTATAAATTGAATCGCGCATCGAGAAAACGAATTAGTCTATTTGCGTCAGTTTTGCGTGTTTTTTTACATATATCGCAACATGAGTGTCAATGGCCGGAACAGCGTCGAGAGGCGACGACTCGTCGAGGAGTTGCATGCTCCGGCCAGACGAAACTTTCCACAAAGACGCGTCGTAATTCGAGGATACGATGATCTGTGGCAGGCCGATATCGTCGAGATTGTGACGTCCCATCTAAATTTTTATTCTTATTATCCAACCGATTCGATTTGACTCAATAAAACACATAAATACGTATATATCTCTCCTCGTTATTCTTTTGTATTTATCCTATATCTGTCTCTTAT
>NW_012092372.1:0-357 GCF_000956235.1 Wasmannia auropunctata | reverse complement strand
TATGAGTATATGCTTATATATGTGATATGTTTTTTTTTATAATTTTATTTATTTTATTTATTTTTTATTTCTTTTAACATTTAGGCATATCGTTATTTATTCTTGTTATATTCTATCAAATTATTAAGTTACGTTATGTGAATACTATTCTTTTAATGTTTGTTAGGGGTTAGGTAGGAATGTAGCACCGAGTATATATTGGTGCATATATAACGTGTGCTCGCCAAATTAGGGTTATAGGCATCTTTGTGACTCTGCATTTCACTACATAAAGCGTTCCTTTCCTTTTCCTCTCATAATGCTATTTACTTATTCCGTTTTGCGTATATTATAATAGGCTAGTCTTTTAAATTCTAA
>NW_012092371.1:0-530 GCF_000956235.1 Wasmannia auropunctata | reverse complement strand
AGAGCCCGTGTAGAGAACGTCGGGACTTCGAGTCGTTCGCTCTACTGAGCGAGTAACGCCGAGCGCGTAAAGTCAGACGCGACGCCATCGCGTCGCGCGGAGTGATATCCGCACCGAAAGAAGGGCGGATCCCGCGATTTAATTGAAGATTTATTTGATTGGCCAATGAAATACGGCCATGTTCTCTCTTTCCAAAGGAGGAGCGTTACTACCCGGGCACGTCCGAGAGTTTCGCGTCTCACTCAAGGTCATTTGTCTTTCGACTCTCCGATGAGTAAGACGAAGTCCCGGCCGCGTGATAAAACCGCCGTCGTTATTCTGTAAGTACGCGATACGCGATAAAGCGACGCGATTAATTCCGCGTAAACGCGAAGACCTATTAAGGTGTTAATTAAACGAGTCGGGTTCACCGAAATCTGGTAAATCTCGTTATTTCCGACAGCCGTAAAAGCATAAATTGCAGTGCGTCGGATTAAATCATCCGGAAGCGAATTTTCTTTTATCGCGAACAGATCGGAAGAGCACACGTC
>NW_012092370.1:0-1223 GCF_000956235.1 Wasmannia auropunctata | reverse complement strand
TTAATGTTTTTACCTTGAAAAAATTGTTTTATGAAAAACAAAAAAAAGCCAAAATAATGACATGAAAATGAAGTGAAATCAAAATGTTATTCCAAGTATATTGATTAGAATAATCAATATTGTAAGGTATATCTCGAAAAAAACCAAATTATCAAATAAAACCCAAGTGGTACTATCTTTCATTCTTATATATATAAAATTAAAATTAAAAATTAATTTCAAAGTTGGAAAACTCAATTTTCGATGTGTTCCCGACATGTAATTTTAACTAACACTATTTGATTCCTCGTCTCAAAAATTATAAGAAACTATATCAATTTTACTTTCCACAAGCGAGCCAAAAATCGGTCTTTTCGTAACATCCTTGTTTCCACTCTATCCCAATCAAACTCATGACCGTGATGCAACCTATGCTCCGTAATAACCAACCATGTAGACGTTTTTCTACTAATGTGATTTAGATGTACGGAAATTCTAGGATGTAATTGTCTACCCGTTTGCCCCATAAGAAGCATCACAATCCTTACATCTGATTTTATAAACCACATTCCTTCTTAACGATTGAAAGAGTGTGTCTTTATGGACTCTAATGAATTCATTTAGTTTATTAAGACTAAAAAATGCGATTTTCGAATTAATATTTTTGAATATATTTTTAAATCTACTGGAAACTGTTTTTCCGAACGAAATTTTAATGTTTTTTTTTAGAATCAATACGTTTATTACTGTGTTGATTAAATTTACTATTCATCAGATTTTTTATCTTTCTATCTATCAAAAACGAAGTCTAACGGATAGTCATTCTCTAGTAGAATTTTAACAATATTTTCCAAATTCTTTTAGTGGAATTTCGGATGTGAAAGTGTAAACGCTCTGTCGATCATACCTATAATCGTCCGTTCCTCTTTTTTTGTGAGAGAGAGATTTTTTGTGAAACACACGAAACAACTATATACTTTTATCCTATCAAACCACTATGTAATTATATAATTATTAAAGATTGCTTGTATTTTAATTTAATTTTTTATTACGCATCACTTACCGCGCTAACTCCCATAGCCCTTGTATTTTATTTAATTTATTACCACTTGGGTTAAATTATTTAATTTGATACAACAATTTTTTCTCAAAGAGTGCGTATCCTTGACGCCTTTTTTACTTTCAAAAAAATGTAATTTTGTACTGATATTGTATAATATTAAACGCGCTTACTAGATCGGAAG
>NW_012092369.1:0-589 GCF_000956235.1 Wasmannia auropunctata | reverse complement strand
TATTCGATTGAATTTATTGATTATTACACATTGAATTTATTGATTTACTGTATCGAAACCATATTATTACTTATCTGTTTTATTACTTGTGAGGCTTTTCTCAATTCGGTCTTGGATTTAACATGGTGAATACTCACGTGATCCGGAAAAGGAGATCAAAGATGCCCACAAGAAATGGACCTACTGGTTATATTCTGCCGCTACCGCGTCACTTGATAGTGTGAATCTTATAATTTTCGGTTACACCTTCGCGACATCAAATAAATGCTAACTTACATCTATACGAATCTGTAAAGAAGGTGGTTTAAAAGCAGGTCGTCCGACAAACGTGGAGATCCGAGTTCGATTCCTGGCTGAGAATATGAGGTGATATTTTTTCGCAATAAATTCTTTACAGATTCGTATAGATGCAAGTTAGCATTTATTTGATGTTGCGAGAGCGGGGGGATTTTTTTAAAATAGATGCTTTGAGCATCGATTTATTAGATTGCTTTTGGCAATTTAATTGTGATATTACATACTACTTGGTTCGGAGCAGCGGAGATGCACGCGATTTGCGGCCACGTGGTGTTATATGAACCGAAAATTG
>NW_012092368.1:0-1090 GCF_000956235.1 Wasmannia auropunctata | reverse complement strand
ACGTGTGCTTTTAAGAATGTGTTCCTGAGATAATTTTGAGACGAAAATCCTAATACAAAAATGTCAAGGCTATAATATTTTTCAAATTATAAACGATTTAAGTTAACCAATATTAGCGGCTGAAATTCGCGCGCTCAGGCACGGCACATTCGACGGCTCTTTTTTTACATATCAATACACAAAACTAACTTCGTAACTAACTAACCTAATGACTATAACTGACTTAATAAATAATACTTAAAACTTTATAGAAAAGTATACTAGAGCCCTAAATAATTCAAAAATTCACGATATTTTGCCTACGCCGTTATCGGGGCGTGAATAAATAAAGAATTTTAATTTAAATTATAAAATAAAATTACAACAGTTCTAACGCTGCAATAGGAAACATAATATAAATAAGACATTAACGAAGTATCAAATGAAGGGCTAGTGAGCCTTGCACAAAGTTAGTGCTAAAATTACAATTATTTAACAATAATAATTATCACCCAAACGTTTCGGCTCCGCATTGAGCCATCTTCAGTGGGTAAAAATACAAAAAATTTTTTTATTACTACTTTACATTAGCGCTTTGTTCTTTCCGCTCGCACGAAGGTCGCTTCTCGCTCGTTGTGAGATCGTTCGTTGGAAACTCGCAAACACGTGATCCCATCCTCAGATGACAATTAAACGGATCGTATCGGAGAAAAAACATATTACATCTGTCCAAGAACAACAGAGAGCTCTCTATGATCACGTAATTAACGACAATTATAATCAAAATAACACCGAAAAAAATATCGAGAGGAATATTTTACAGTATCCCGAACAATCGCGACCGTGGTTTAGAAACTATTTAATACCGATTATTAACGATTTTTACCGGTCAAAACCTTCGAACAGCGGAGACAGCAAGTTCATTTCCTCGTGGCTCAAGTCTACGAAAAAATTTGTCAAAGAGCACCCTGAATTGCTCATCACGAAAGCGGATAAAGGCAATGTAACAGTAATATTATCCAAACAAGAATATCTTGAGAAGATGAACGAGCTGCTCTCTGACAGAAATACATACAAAATCATTAAAAAAGATCCCACAAAAAAACTAACT
>NW_012092367.1:0-353 GCF_000956235.1 Wasmannia auropunctata | reverse complement strand
GTAATCTGTAAAGNGAAAAAATATATATTTATATTTAACATTATTTTATCATGTTTTATTAATAAATTTAATGTATATATATGACAAAACGACAAACTTCTCAGAACGATGTAATATTGCGCTACAATTCTTTTATGATCTTGTTGACAGATCACTGCAAATCACAGCCTTCGCAAATATCTTCTGTCAAGACAAGAAGTAACAATAAACTCTTGGTTTTTTCGTATCACCAACAGCATCGATATATAGATTGCAACCATCGACATATATAATGGACTGCGCATGTCATTAGGCAATGGCGCGTGGCCTAGAGTAACCACACAAGCGCCACGCGTATAATGCCATGCGTGTAG
>NW_012092366.1:12612-13249 GCF_000956235.1 Wasmannia auropunctata | reverse complement strand
TATCCCCTGTGTGCCTTGTCGACTCAGTCCGCATGATGATAAGCGATACATTATACCCGATTCTGTTAATCATTTTACTCTACCGTGGGGGCATTATAAGATACCATTGTAAATAAATAAAAACTCATTTTTGCATAATACATATTTTGTAATCAAATAATTTTTATTGTAACCAAAGAAAAAAATTTTTTTATAATATTGTATATTTGTATATTGTATATTGTGTATTGTATATTGTATATTGTATATTGTGTTTTTATAATAAACAGGAGTGTAATTTTACAAAACATTATCCTTATGTATCCAAGAATTATGTGAATTGTCAAATCACAACCATTTTACGTAAACATCATCCCCTCTTTTGCGCAACACTTTTTCAACTAAATACACGTTAGGATTAGCGACGCGATGCAACTCATAGAATCCTCCGGCAACAGGTTTTCCGCGGTAATCCTCCAGCAGATACGTCACAGGATTAGTTTTCTGCACCTTGATGATTTTAAATATCTCCGTAGTCCAATTCGGCGTATAACCTTTCTCAAATGTTGTCTTGAATTTACTGACGCGCACCGATTCACTCACTTTGAATCGCGCGGGCACTGCAATCTTTACATGATTGTATGCTGTGGTTAAGAGC
>NW_012092366.1:0-409 GCF_000956235.1 Wasmannia auropunctata | reverse complement strand
TACGGCAATGTGTATAAATCCTGCTGCTGTATTGGTATCCTTATCTCGTCGTTATGTTGAAATGATGTGTTGACATATGGGTTATACGTGTGAGTCTCAATCTTGACGATGCTATCGTCAAAGATCGGCTCACCTCCAATGTTCAGGATATCAACCATTTTAGATATTTCGTACAATGAATCCCAATGATTTCAAAAATTTTACGTTCGACGCAGTGAGTTTCTTTTTATCGAACGTTCGAATACTCTTGGTTATATATCGTCTCTTTATTGAAAAATATGTCTCTTGTCTGTTTCACTGGCTCGTTTAGAACAAGCATCTCACGTTATCGTAATCGTTTCCGTACATGCAATCTAACGGTGATTTCCTCTCCGCGAAAATCAAGTAAGCGACCGTCTTGATCCACAAT
>NW_012092365.1:0-464 GCF_000956235.1 Wasmannia auropunctata | reverse complement strand
GTATCTCAAAACTCAATTATGCGAACACGACTCTACTGAAAAATTCTGTTTTAGAATATTTTCGTCTCAACATGCTGGGATAAATGTATGATTATTCTACTTAATCTATACATGCGTGTATCGGTGTCTACTTAAATTTTGCTTCTATTACGTTCCCAATCTTTCCATCTCTCAATTTCTCAGCAAACCCGGTGATCTAATGATTTCCAGATAATTGTTTTCGCGTCGCTAACGTGAGCTTATCGCGTTATCCAGCCAATCTGCACCGTTTTCAAATCGTGCAACAGGATCGTGACGAGTCCTGTCACGGTCGCCAGAGAATGAGGCTTGTTTTTTGTGGAATTTTAAATTGGAACTGCTCGCCAAGCGAATCGATCGCAGGAAACGAGACTTTAGAAATTAATGCGAATTCTCTCACTTTCGAGTGAAAGATCTCTGTGACCGGAACTTATCCCGACGTCAAT
>NW_012092364.1:0-395 GCF_000956235.1 Wasmannia auropunctata | reverse complement strand
TTTCATCGTACGATTCGTCGATACCGTCTTCATATCTAATGTACTTTGACATAAATAATCTTTATGGTTGGGCAATGAGTGAACCGTTACCGTACGCGGGTTTTGCATGGGTCAAGAACGTCGATTGTCTCGACGCGATATTATCTGTACCATCAAAATCAAATCTTGCTTACATTGTGGAGATCTTGAGTATTTGCCCGATTTACACGATATTCACGCGGATCTTCCGTTTTGTCCGACGCGAAGTAGACCGCCGGGAAAACAAAGTGAAAAACTTCTCGCCACACTTTATAATAAGGAACGTTATGTGATGCATTATCTCAATTTGCAGCAATGTGTGCGTCATGGTTTGCGTGTAACGAAAATTCATCGGATATTGGAATTTCTACAATCGC
>NW_012092363.1:0-789 GCF_000956235.1 Wasmannia auropunctata | reverse complement strand
TGTATGCTATACGAAGTTATTACGTTCGACGTGCGAAGCGCGGAACCGCCGGATCCGAGCGCCCGCGACGTTCCCACCGCTCAAACGTCGATTCTCGCCGTTTGAAGCTCGGAAACGTCGTATCCTTGCGTTCGCGGCGTTTTCACCATTCAAACGTCGAATCTCGACGTGCGAAGCGCGGAACCGCCGGATCCGAGCGCCCGCGACGTTCCCACCGCTCAAACGTCGATTCTCGCCTTTGAAGCTCGGAAACGTCGTATCCTTGCGTTCGCGGCGTTTCCACCATTCAAACGTCGAATCTCGACGTGCGAAGCGCGGAACCGCCGGATCCGAGCGCCCGCGACGTTCCCACCGCTCAAACGTCGATTCTCGCCGTTTGAAGCTCGGAAACGTCGTATCCTTGCGTTCGCGGCGTTTCCACCATTCAAACGTCGAATCTCGACGTTGTCACGTCCCGGAAGACGATCGACCTCCTTTTGCACGTACCTCGGTCGCGAAAAGGGCGGTTGCTCTCGTTTCTTTAAGGGGTTGGAACCCAGGGAAGTCCGAGAGCTGAAATCTTTCCTCCGTTGTAGAAGTCAAGGACTTGTCAATAACGAGAATAAAGGATTAAGGAATACAACTTGATTTATTCCATTTTTGAGGGATACATTAATAGAGTGCGGGTCGATTATGTAACCTCAATGTGCATAACGATGCGACTGCGTAAATGGTTGAAACGGCATTAGATATTTACCGGTTGGGTACAATATATTAGCAGTCGTCGAAGTTATTATATAAGAGTACAGA
>NW_012092362.1:0-493 GCF_000956235.1 Wasmannia auropunctata | reverse complement strand
TTTTTTTTTGTTTGCGAGAGCTGATGACCACTATTCTGAGTCGTTCCAACTGTGTAATGATCGCGCTCCCGCAAAAATGCTACGTAATATAGGATCAACCCCCTCCCCTTAATTATTTAAATAATGTTGTTAAGAGGGGGTACCCCTCCCCTCTGTTCGTAGGAATTTTATCAAACGTGACCAAATGTAAACAAAAAAAAAACGTGTCGCGACGCGTTCGTTGTGGCAAACGTAAGAAACGCGTACCATGAAAAAAAAACATGAAAATGTGCATAAAAATCATGAACATAAGACGTAAAACAGTACGCAATGGCGGGAGGGAAAGGAATAAATATCATATTTTAGCGTACATATCGCGTATGTTTATTTACGATTATGCGACCACCAATTGTACAGTTTAAATACATTTTGCAACGCGCAATGAGCATTGTGATATCCGCATCGCACGGTACCAGCGGCGTCGAGCTCGCTCAGCAAATCCACGTTCTCGTAA
>NW_012092361.1:0-456 GCF_000956235.1 Wasmannia auropunctata | reverse complement strand
GGATGGGCGCGCTTGAACATGTACTCGGCCAGATATCCCTCGAGGTGTCTCCGTTTGATCCCGTACTTGGGGACGTTGGCTTGAACCTCCCTCCAGACGCGTTCTATGCCCTGCGTGTGCGCACCTGGCAAACGTCGCGTATGTATATTATTTGTTCGAGATTGCGCTAAAGAAGGAACGGATCGCGCGCGTCGCGACGCGATCGGCGCGTCCGGGACGCGATTGACGGCGTGCGTTCGACGCAGATAGAGAGAGAGAGCTCACCCGAGGTAGGACTGACAAAGTTGGCCTTGTGATTGACCGATCGATGCACGTAGCCCTCGTCGTCCAGACAGTCGTACGGCTTGAAGCAGTCGGTGTACACGGTGGTGCCCCGAACGATCCACCGTCTGATCAGTGGCAGCAGCGTCTCCCTCGTGCGATCCTTCACGGGAATAAGAAAGATTCTCCGCGACT
>NW_012092360.1:0-349 GCF_000956235.1 Wasmannia auropunctata | reverse complement strand
TTCCAGATAAATCCAAGCCTAAATAATTGCATGGAAATTCCGTTATGTTTCAGTAGGTATCAGGAAATCCTGTTATGTTCAAAATATTTCTGTAATTACAGATATATCCGTATTCAACTCTTACTTAGAAATTCTGATATGTACACAAGTGTCTGGAAATCCAAGTATAATCCGGATGCAATATTTCTTGTTTACAGGGACATATCTGGATTTCCAGTGCAAAAAACCGCATATGTCCTATTAACGCCGTTTTTGGATTTACATTTGTCTGGAATTCCACGCCAAATGCAATGCGGTTCATATACGGTGATCCAATATATTTGGATAAACCTGGAATTCCATGTGTACA
>NW_012092359.1:0-563 GCF_000956235.1 Wasmannia auropunctata | reverse complement strand
ATATATAACAGCTAAATGGCAGATTTCTTCTGTATTGCATAATTGAACATTTAAATAAACATACTATTATATGAACTCAACATTTATTCGAACATTCGCGTAATACGTTGTGCGCAACATAATATTAATTAAAATTTGATTCCATATAAAAGAAAAGTAAGTGATCTAAAATCTACCGTTACATTGCTTATATACAGGGTGTCCCATAATAACCGCCTAAAATCTCGTGGGCTGGTAGAGCAGATTAAACTGAACAGAAAAGTCCTGTACCAATTTGCAAAATTCGCAATCGTTAACGAGATATTAATTTTTGAAGATTGACGAATAAACGCGTATCCGTCCGGCCCACCGCTGAATGCAGGCGCGCAGCGGAATACGGCCGTCCCACCGCTGGCCGTTGCTACGCGCGCGGAGATAAACAACGATGGCTACGGCAGCTACACACGAGCGGTGTGTAGCGCTGGCTTTTTCCGTTTGATTCACGGTTGTCCCACGCCTTTTTTTATACAATCCTTTACATATTAATATGTATAACGCATAGGAAAATGTATTTTTCGTATGTA
>NW_012092358.1:0-348 GCF_000956235.1 Wasmannia auropunctata | reverse complement strand
ATTGTAAATTTGCAATGGAGATTTTCCTTTTCTTGCTGGCCCCTTTTTGACAACACAGACTTTACATGTTCTGCACCAGTCTTCTACATCCTGCTTGCAAGTTGCCCAGTAAAATCTCTTCCGAATCTTTTCTAGAGTTTTGTTTATTCCAAAATGCCCTCCTGAAGGAGAATCGTGAATTTCTTCTAATATTCGTTTGATCCACTTCTTGGGAATAATTAATTGAGCGATACTCTCTTTCAAGTTCGGGGCCTCATATTTCTTATAAAGCACTCCATTTTTTATCTCAAGTGAATCCCAATATGACCAATAAATTTTTGTGGAGACGTCTTTGGATGCTATCTCTTG
>NW_012092357.1:0-436 GCF_000956235.1 Wasmannia auropunctata | reverse complement strand
TTATGTTTTCGGCGATAGCGCGAGTAACTATCGGTGCCGTAGCTCGTCGGATCGGTTTTAGCTCTACCCATTTACGAAAGCGATCCTGCATAACAAGTAACCACGTATGCCCATTGTTTGACCGAGGGAGAGGCCCAACTAGATCGAGTGTTACCTGTTTCCACGGTGCTATCACCGGAGTGGTGAAAAGATTTCCAGCGGGCTTGGTAGGTGGTACCTTGTGCGCCAGGCAGGTTGAACAGCTTCGAACATAGCGGGTAATTTCCTGAAACATACCGGGCCAGTAGAATAACCGGGCCATTCGAGCGATTGTTTTTGCCACTCCTAGGTGTCCAGCAGTGGGATCATCATGGTGACGTTGTAGCACAGTAGTTCGCTCTTCCTTTGGCACACATTGTTTCCATTGTTCCGCAGGGTCGACTTCTCGGAAATCTAA
>NW_012092356.1:0-388 GCF_000956235.1 Wasmannia auropunctata | reverse complement strand
CCTTACTAAATAAATGAGTCTACAATATAGCAAAAATAATAGATACCGAAAAGATTAGACAGACCCCTACGCAAGGTAGAATGTATATTAAATTGAATATCTATTAAATCTTCGCCTTCTAAAAAAATAGAAGCATGAAAGCACGTATTTTTTGTTTTTATAATAGATATTATCTATGTAATAGGCGGGGGAGGGGCTCCGTCCCTCCCTCCTGCACCCCCCTCCCCGCCTGCGCCCATACTGCCCACTGGGGTAGGCTTTGTCCCCCCCCCCCAACCCCCCATTGGTATTATTTTTCTTGTACTTTTTTTGTTAATAACTTTTTAACAAATAACGAGCGACGGCTAAAACCACCTGAAGGTTACTTGGGGTCATGCCCTTGACAACA
>NW_012092355.1:0-348 GCF_000956235.1 Wasmannia auropunctata | reverse complement strand
TTAATAAATCTCAGTTTGGCATAATAAAATAAACATCTAATAAGCATTATATATACTCGACAGCAAAATTAAAGCATCACCCATTCTGATCACTAAAAATAGGCAAATTTCAAGAGAGTGTAACTTCATCGAAAATGATCTTATCGGAATGATCAAAAAAGCATTTTAATGCTTAAAGTCTCTAAAATGGTCATTTTTGCTTCAATGTTGAATAACTCGGTGAAAAAAAATCGCACATTGCTGATCGGGTGCTGAAATTAAAGCTAAAGATTTACGTCTTTCGAACGATGTAAACCTCATTTGCGTGCGATTTTTTAGTTTAGTTTTTTGGAACTTTGCAAACTTGGT
>NW_012092354.1:0-681 GCF_000956235.1 Wasmannia auropunctata | reverse complement strand
CTCCTCCCATCGGTAAAAGTGGTTCGCATGAAAATACCTCTGAAATATGGAATATGCATACGTTCAGCCAATTGTTGCAGTTGTATGTTGGTAGTTGCGCCTGTTGGAAATTTTAACGTTTTTTTTTGGAGTTTTTTTTCCGCATCGAGACGCCTCGACCGCGCTTATACGGAGCAAGATAAACTCCGTGACCTTCCATAACGCGATTGTGACGTTTCAATTCTTCCAGCTGACGCTGCGCGGCTTTGTTATCGCTCACGGCCTTCGCGACTCCCGCCGCCCCGCCGACCAACGAACCGACGACGCCCAACAGTGGCAAGAGTGGCAGGATACCGCCGCGTTTAGCTACCGGAAGTATTCGCTTGCTCCTTTTCCTCTTCGTTTTTAAACCCATGCCGATTTTCGTCTTGGCTTTCATAGCCGTCCAAACAGCTGTGGCTGCGGCTCTCTCTCCAAGAGTCGAATCTCTCGCGGTTATGCGTTTTCGCGCTTTTGCGGCAAGTATGTTGTCGGCTACGTGCGGTTCAGCGAGTTCGTTGCTCCGCGAATATACGATGTCATGCTCGCGACACGCCGCGTCCAGTGGATTAATGCCCCGATCACCTCTAGCCAATCGCTGTTCTAAACGCGTTCCCGGACCGCAAAACTGATATCCGGGGATATGCAATTCGAAGGGAAGCA
>NW_012092353.1:0-408 GCF_000956235.1 Wasmannia auropunctata | reverse complement strand
TATCCCCTGTGTGCCTTGTCGACTCAGTTGTATGCTATACGAAGTTATTACGTCCGTCACGCCGAGAAAAAGAGAGGGATAATATATTATGTGCTGAGAGATGATTCGCGTTTGAGTTACATGTGAAAGATTAAATACTTTGTACCGTGCGGTGACTGATATTTAGTCGTAATTAACGTTGCATTGAGTGTACGCGGGGGCGGCATCGGCGCCTATGCGTTGCATGTGTCAGCAGTGACACGATCGAGTTTTGCACGGGGCCTTTGGGGCGAGAATATTTTGACTCACGTTGAATCGAATATCAGAAAGAAACTATAAGAATTATTAATAGCGATGTGCCAAAACTGAGATGTAATTATTTGAGTGAACGACTTAAATTATTATTGCTGCATCGATAACGGGACTGTG
>NW_012092352.1:0-447 GCF_000956235.1 Wasmannia auropunctata | reverse complement strand
TTGTCGACTCAGTTCTCGCCGTTTGAAGCTCGGAAACGTCGTATCCTTGCGTTCGCGGCGTTTCCACCATTCAAACGTCGAATCTCGACGTGCGAAGCGTGTGTGCCTTGTCGACTCAGTGCCCGCGACGTTCCCACCGCTCAAACGTCGATTCTCGCCGTTTGAAGCTCGGAAACGTCGTATCCTTGCGTTCGCGGCGTTTCCACCATTCAAACGTCGAATCTCGACGTGCGAAGCGCGGAACCGCCGGATCCGAGCGCCCGCGACGTTCCCACCGCTCAAACGTCGATTCTCGCCGTTTGAAGCTCGGAAACGTCGTATCCTTGCGTTCGCGGCGTTTCCACCATTCAAACGTCGAATCTCGACGTTGTCACGTCCCGGAAGACGATCGACCTCCTTTTGCACGTACCTTGGTCGCGAAAAGGGCGGTTGCTCTCGTTTCTTAAG
>NW_012092351.1:0-431 GCF_000956235.1 Wasmannia auropunctata | reverse complement strand
AATTTTTTTTAACAAGACNGGTATTTTAACTTTTTTTTCTCGTAATATCGTTTAGTTATAACAACCACTTACGAGTCACGAATCTATTTGTTTTTGTCTATCTTGTTCGTACTTAAAATTTGTTAAGTAACGCATTTGTTCCTTAGCGCGAATATTTCTCTATCTCTTCATATCGCTGTCTTCTTTTCGTGCGCTTATTGTCTATATTCTTTATATATCGCTCTTTTTGTTTCGTGCGATTATTTCTATTATTTTTTTTATATCGCTCTAATTTTTTTTGCACGATTATTTTCAATATTTTTTTGATATTGGCAACGTTTTTTAGCACGATTATTTTCTATATTTTCATGGTATCGGAGACGTCGTTTAGCACGTTTATTTTCTAAACCCTCTTGTTGATATTGATCTTTAAGATCGGAAGAGCACACGTC
>NW_012092350.1:12826-13224 GCF_000956235.1 Wasmannia auropunctata | reverse complement strand
GCCTAAGTGACTGGAGTTCAGACGTGTGCTCTTCCGATCTGTATATCAGGTAAAAGAAATGCTTTTAGCTTTTAAAATACTAATCAAAAAAAGAATGTAGACTCACAAGTATGGAATTTACTTATCTTTAGTGTATGAATTATACCAAAGGTTTTGTATTTATCAAAATTTTAAACAGATTTTTTTTTACAAAGATGGAATGTTATCTTTACGATCTCATTTTCAAAATCTTATAGAAATGCGAGAAAAAGGAATGTTATCTTTACGCTCTTATTTTCAAAGGTATCTGCATACCTGGCTATACTCCCTCAACATTATACACAGTTTCGACTAAAACCCATTCGTCTCGCAATAAAAAATAAGTCATATTTCAAAATGCTAGCAACCATTAGTAGGGA
>NW_012092350.1:0-412 GCF_000956235.1 Wasmannia auropunctata | reverse complement strand
CGAACGTTCGGTAAAAGAAACTCACTGCGTCGACGTTAAATTTTGAAATCATTGGGATTCATTGTACGAAATATCTAAAAATGGTTAATATCCTGAACATTGGAGGTGAGCCGATCTTTGACGATAGCATCGTCAAGATTGAGACTCACACGTATAACCCATATGTCAACACATCATTTCAACATAACGACGAGATAAGGATACTAATACAGCAGCAGGATTTATACACATTGCCGTGCGAAAGTTCACTTTACGTCGAAGGAAGATTGACAGTAAAGACAAAGAATGATAATACACCAACAATTGGAAATAATTGCGTGGCATTCATGTTTGACGAAATGCGATATGAACTCAACGGCGTGGAGATTGATCGCAGTAGAAACGTTGGACTAACTACCACTCTAAAAACTAT
>NW_012092349.1:0-453 GCF_000956235.1 Wasmannia auropunctata | reverse complement strand
GCCTTGTCGACTCAGTACATTATACGAAGTTATACGCGCCTTGTTGCTGCCCCCGGCAGAGCTGGAGATTGTTCGACCCGATAGTCCCGGCCAAGCGATGGCCGATTTTGACGCGATTCCCGATGATTTATTGCGGCTCCGCGAGACCCCCGTGCGCGCGACCACCCCGTTGTTTCCTCGGGGAGACGGATGCCTGCCGTCTCCCCCGCGTGACGGATACCGTACCCCGCTTCAGTCGCAGGACGGGCCCGGCGCGGCCGGACCCCCGCGCACCCCCGTCTCCGAAGTTTTTAATATGCTGCGGAAATGGAATTTGACGTTTTCGGGCGCTCGCGGAAGCGGGGCGGACTCGTTCTTTATCCGATTAGAGGAGGGACGCGCTTTATACGCGGTTGAGGATGCCGATCTTTTCCGTTGCTTGCCTTTCTTTTTAACGGACACCGCATTATACTG
>NW_012092348.1:0-1236 GCF_000956235.1 Wasmannia auropunctata | reverse complement strand
CTCGGTGCGTGCCCCCGTTGCTCCCGCGTCCAGGTCGCCCGTACTCCACGCACTTTCTGCCGTCCATGGCCTTGACTCCTGTCCTCCGTCGCTCCGTTTGTCCGGTGAGGTGCCGCGGTACATACAAGAGGTTCAAAGTAAATTAATAAAATGTACGCGTTTTCAATTCGGGCCTCCCGGAGATCTCGGTCTCGTCTCGACAATGTAGCTGCCGGTCCGGTAAAAAGGGGCGCGAACCCGCGCCTTGTGACGGCGGCGGGACGCTGCTCCGCCGCAGCGGACTGCGGCGTCACAGTATATATATTACGGCTCTATAAGCTTAACACAATAGATTGAGGGAATTATCTTGGTGCTTCTTATAATATCTCTATGTAAATTTTATTACAGAATTATATTACGAATTTGAGTTTTATAATAATTTGAATTTTGTTACAGTAATATCACAAGTTATTATTTAACATAATATTATTTTCCTTTAGTTTATAACATTATTGTTATAAAAAGTTTATAAGTAAAATTTACGTTTCAATTACAATAAATATACTTGAAATAATATTTTGATTTCACTTCTTTTTGGTAATACTATATTTTTAATTTATTAAATTAAATTTTTTAAAATCATGTATACGTTAATACAACTTGAATTTTGTTTGTTTAATTTGATACAATAGTTTTTTTCGGGATTATTAATTACAAAATAATTTTGTGTGATTGTTATATATTGAAGATAATGCCACTTAGGTTTTTTTATGATTTAACAACAGTTTTTTTTTCGAAGTTATAATTGCCTTATGCAATTACGACAAAATACTGCAATATTATTGTCAAAAAAACATTATTTTCATGCTTGCAACCGCCATTACGCATCCATTTTGAATTTTGAAAAAATATTATCAAATTCGTTTTCAGCGATCCCAAAAACATAAGGATACATATTTATTCTATTCAGAGCTGGGCAAAATACGCCATTAAAGTATTTAAAATACAAAATACAAAATACTTCTTTGAAATACAAAATACTTTTTAATTTAACCTTTTAATTACAATAATATATAATATTAAACTCCCCGCTTCAACAGGCCCCTCTCCACTTTTAGAGAGAGAGAAAGAAAAATTGTTTTACTCTCTTACATTTTTTAACAGTCCTGTATCAATCACACGAGAAATCTATTTACTAATGTGATATTATGAAATTTGACTCTGATGACTTGATATCTGTCTCTTATACACATCTCT
>NW_012092347.1:0-643 GCF_000956235.1 Wasmannia auropunctata | reverse complement strand
TTTTTTTATTAATTATTAGTTTTACACTTAAACATAAACAATAAATTTATATTAAAATATTAAATTAATATTAAATTAATAGTTAATTTTTACATTAATAAATATTAATTATAACAACATAACATTATTAATTGTTACTAACAAATATTGAATATTAAAAAAACTTATAAAAGATGTTCGAAATGACCACCATTGCATTGGATGCATAATTTTGCGCGTCAAAAAAGACTCATTATTGCATTTCTAATCATGTCCGGTGTTACTGTTGCAATGGCTTCGGTAATTCTATCGTCTAATTCTTCGCGATTTTGGATTTGCTCCCTATAAACATATTTAAAGAAGAAGAAAACTTTTAAAGAAAAATTGAATAAAAAAATGTCTTTTCTGATATTCTTATTCCTATATTTTGAATTAATGATAATTACCGTTAATTTGATATAAACGCATTTGGATTAAATAGGTTAATTTGACAAATTTCAGTCTTATTGTATTAACATATTTAGTTTTTTCATATTAAAAATGGTTTTTCTATATATATCGGTATTATAAAAATATTCACCATACGAGGTAAATGAACATATGGTTATAAATTCATTTTGACAGTTGACGTAATATCGATCGTAATAGATCGGAAGAGCACACG
>NW_012092346.1:0-328 GCF_000956235.1 Wasmannia auropunctata | reverse complement strand
CTGCCGTACCAGGAGAGGCACCCACTCATCCTCCCGAAGGGCGGCCACTTCACGCTGCTGCTCCTTCGAGACGCTCACCTTGCGACTCTGCACGGAGGACCGCAACTAATGCGGAGCTTCCTGCTCCGCAAGTATTGGATAATATGATTAGCCACCCGGGTTCGTAGGTCCGAGAGTGCACCCGATGCACTCGGTTCCGCATGGAGGTGGGGCAGCAGCAAATGGGGAGACTCCCCCCGGAACGGTTGCTCCCGGCGAGACCCTTTGAGTCGGCCGGGGTCGATTATGCCGGGCCCATCCGGATACGCGCACAGAAGGAAAGGGGACA
>NW_012092345.1:0-386 GCF_000956235.1 Wasmannia auropunctata | reverse complement strand
GACGTGTGCTCTTCCGATCTCTTATAAGTATAAAATCTAGCAATAATAAGTTCTTCTAAACTATTTGTCATATCATATACACACATACCTACGTGTTGAGATATACGTATGCGTTCGATACGTATTCGGCATATTCGTTCTTGTGAGACACACTGTTCGAATTGAATATGCCGACGATGAGTTTTTATTCTTGTTGATTAACGACCGATTCGATCCGATGAATTCAATTCCTTGACTTACGTGTATATATTTAAAAGCTTAGTTAATGTTAAAATCGAGATTCACAAATAAAGTTCAATTCTATGAATTAAGTCTCAATTGCCTACGTGACTTAACAATTGGCGCTGATGGAAATTTCTACGAACCTACTTCGTAGTAATTTAATT
>NW_012092344.1:0-324 GCF_000956235.1 Wasmannia auropunctata | reverse complement strand
TAAACCGCGCTAGCGCCAAACGATCGAGTTGAGATGCGGACGCGTGTGCCTCCGGATGACAGCGAAAGACACGACTAGGCAAAAACCCGAAAACCTCGGGTTTTTATACTCGAGTTGTTGTCAAGTCACCGCGCATTTTTTCCCTTTTCGAAAACAGGAAATTAGTCTGATCAGCTAACTGTCACGGGGTGATCAGCTGACAACTGACCAGATGTTGTCGCCGAAAACATCTGGTCCCCGGATGTTTGTCATCTCGGCTTGTTTGTGCGAAACAAAACCCGCGCATCTGGTCCAAAAGAAAACATCGCTGGAAACGCTCATTTT
>NW_012092343.1:0-632 GCF_000956235.1 Wasmannia auropunctata | reverse complement strand
AAATTTCGAGCTCTTTCTCGACCCCTCCCGACTGCTCCGAACGACTACCTGCGGTAAATACGACACCTGCTTGTCGGGTACAGCATTATGTCCATACCATTCGATTTCTAACTTCTCTAATACACTAACAGTTGTCGTTAGAAACATTTTCAAGCATTTTAAACACAAAGTACGTTAGTACAGCGTCCTTTGATGTTGAGAGAAGACGTAAATTTTGCGTGGAAGTAATTCGAAATCACGATTTTCTTTTGCAGTGCTAATTTTTCACACGTTATTTGTCATTTATGTGAGTTACAATGAGTGAAAAGAAAGTGTATGCAAGCCATAAAGGCTCAAAAATATCGTATCAGACGCGGCGACGGAGCAACGTGACGAAACGACGACCATCGAACAGATATGAAGAGGAGGAAGATTCGGCCGATGTCAGCGTTTCATCATAAGCCGACACTATCGAACGAAGTTTTTGAAGCCATCAGACCAATCTACGAGGATTTGAGCCGTGACGAGTTGCTGAATCGTTGCTTGGGAGGCTATACGCAGAACAGCAACGAAAGTTTTAATTCTACAGTCTGGCACTTGGCTCCTAAAAATTATTCAAGCGGAAAGAAAATATTACAAATAGCAAGTGACAT
>NW_012092342.1:0-380 GCF_000956235.1 Wasmannia auropunctata | reverse complement strand
TTGTCGAAGCGCAGTACCGCCGGATCCGAGCGCCCGCGACGTTCCCACCGCTCAAACGTCGATTCTCGCCGTTTGAAGCTCGGAAACGTCGTATCCTTGCGTTCGCGGCGTTTCCACCATTCAAACGTCGAATCTCGACGTGCGAAGCGCGGAACCGCCGGATCCGAGCGCCCGCGACGTTCCCACCGCTCAAACGTCGATTCTCGCCGTTTGAAGCTCGGAAACGTCGTATCCTTGCGTTCGCGGCGTTTCCACCATTCAAACGTCGAATCTCGACGTTGTCACGTCCCGGAAGACGATCGACCTCCTTTTGCACGTACCTCGGTCGCGAAAAGGGCGGTTGCTCTCGTTTCTTTAAGGGGTTGGAACCCAGGGAAGTC
>NW_012092341.1:0-365 GCF_000956235.1 Wasmannia auropunctata | reverse complement strand
TACATGAGTTTTCACCAAACGTACCGCTAGGATATAAGATCTTAGAAACACCGAAACAGATCATTTACCTTCCGATCATCGTACGGAGCATTACGGACTTGACGATTCGCATTGTGGATCAAGACGGTCGCTTACTTGATTTTCGCGGAGAGGAAATCACCGTTAGATTGCATGTACGGAAACGATTATGATAACGTGAGATGCTTGTTCTAAACGAGCCAGTGAAACAGACAAGAGACATATTTTTCAATAAAGAGACGATATATAACCAAGAGTATTCGAACGTTCGATAAAAAGAAACTCACTGCGTCGAACATAAAATTTTTGAAATCATTGGGATTCATTGTACGAAATATCTAAAATGA
>NW_012092340.1:0-399 GCF_000956235.1 Wasmannia auropunctata | reverse complement strand
ATAATAGATCGGGCGACGTCGCGTTAATTCTAATTAAAACCGGATTCGACTATTTTTCGCGAAATACGCGAACTTACGCGAGCAAGTCTACAGTCTCGTGAATACCGCGCATCACATAATACGCGACAGTGCGTAGTGCGGTTATTTATTGCGAACATACGGAATCCTGCGATTTTCGTGAAACGCGTTAACGTTGGATATGAGCGATCCTTCGGCTTTCGCGGAATTCGTGTTTTCTACGGGGAAGCGTGCAACGGTTCTCGCGTTGTGACCCGCGACACGGCGCGTGTGTCCGCTATCGTGCGTTTCACCGAGATCGAGGGAAACTCGTTTTCCTTATCGATCCAACGAGTGCGTGTGTGATGTATGATCGAGTGTGTGAGTGTGAAGAATTATAAT
>NW_012092339.1:0-401 GCF_000956235.1 Wasmannia auropunctata | reverse complement strand
TGTTGTCGAATATCACCCCCTTTTTTCCCTCGGTCTGCTCTGCATCGCTCTCGTTGGGCGAGCTCTCCTCCTCTCCGTCCTTGTCGTTCTTTTCCGAGTCGCTAACGTCCGAGCCGAGAATCTCTTTGCGCAACTGCTTGTATTTCTCCTCGGAAGCGAGGTAATCCGCGTCTAACTTGAACACGTTCAACATATTTTGCGCATTCATCTCGTCGTTCAATCGTATCAAATGGATTATTTCATCCTCTTCCGCCGCGAGATCCAAATCCTCGGATACCGTCTGGTATTCCTTGAACCCATCCTTCCTGATCTGGAACATGACTTCTATTATATACTGAACTCGCTTGTCCAGTTGTCCCTCGTGCAGTATATTCTTCAGCATTTCGAAGATGGCCTCGATA
>NW_012092338.1:0-339 GCF_000956235.1 Wasmannia auropunctata | reverse complement strand
ACGGAAGAAGAGAAACGTATAATACTTTTGCTTGTTTCCTTCCTTCCTTCCTTCTTTCTAAGCTGTAGATGTCCAGGTTATGCTTTTCTCTTGTTCTTCTCATCCGTAAGTGAGATACACCCTGCGAGTTTGCAGCAGCAATGAGATGGAAGGGAGAGTGATGCTGGTGGTGGAAGCTCGACCTCTGCCTTCATTCACCTATATTCTGATTTTTGCATGTATCCTTCGTCTCTCATTCTCTCCTCTTGCTCCTCTCTCTCTCTCTCTCTTTTCTCTCTCTCTACTCCTTTTCCCCTCCCTTTCTCTTGTTACTCCTATTTGTTTGGCGTGAACATTCAG
>NW_012092337.1:0-418 GCF_000956235.1 Wasmannia auropunctata | reverse complement strand
TGTCCCTCAATTCAAGTAATTCATGTTCATTACTCCCTGCGATAATAATATCATCTACATAAAGTAGTAGGTACAGTTTGCTACATTCCGTAATACGTGTGTAAAGGCACATGTCGTTTCTTGATTGTTTTAGGTAAAGACCTTTTACAAATTTGTCAAACCTTGCATTCCAGGCTCTTGGTCTGTTTTAAGCCGTAGAGAGACTTATTTAATTTACGTACCAATCCATCCTGTACGTCAATACCTTGAGGTTTCTTCATGAGATTTCTTCTTTTATTATTTCATGCAGGAAGACATTCTTAACATAGCTGCTTTGTGTACAACGCGTCATGATTAATGACCGAAAGCAGGGTTCTGACTGTAGTAATATGTGCTACGGGTGCATATGTTTTCACATAATCAAAGCCCTTTCTCTGCG
>NW_012092336.1:0-1446 GCF_000956235.1 Wasmannia auropunctata | reverse complement strand
TCTCAAGCAGAAGACGGCATACGACATGTATATTTGCACTTTAGCAAATTGAAACACCTAATAATTAATAAGTCAAAGTTTGATATACCGAATCATTAAATTGTAAGTAAAGTATTTATCTACAAGAGTTTGCTATAAATTAACCGATTTTGAACACATGAACCACAATGTCTATAAAAATCAAGCAGTGCTCTAATTGTGATAGAATTCCATTTTTAAATTTTTGTATAAAGTTTTTCTCGAAGGAAACTGACGTATTTAAAATTTTTCTATGACGATATCTTATCTACTTTAATGAAGAGTTAATAGCAAGGGCATCTGAATCTATATTTGGGAATTCCGACGTATTTATTAATCATGACCCGTTTGTAAATCGAATTTTTTGTCCTAATTAACTTGCATCTGCTAAGAGACACTAATTTTTAGAGACGCGAGATGGTAATAACGCGGAAATTAGTATTACCCAGTATTGCAAGGCTTCTTGCATAAAGTAGAAAAAAAAACATTTAACATACGAAAACGCCGTAACTATTACGTCACACTCCACTAATCGAATGTACAATTGATTTTACGACACGTAACGTTACGTTACGCAATTCAAATCACTCCGCTAAATCTCATAGACGTAATTCAATCGAATAATAAGCAATAAATAGGATATTCTCGACGCTAATCTTCTCAATCGAGTGCCTATTTGATATAATCATTTTATAAAGAAGCATTTTGCGTGTGTATAACACTGTAAATTTAGTCTCGAATTAAGACGCAATGTCGTAGATTATCAATGTATCGATGTATTCGATATTTTCTTATTCTTTATGCTAAGCGAGCCTTTTTTTTAACAAAGAAAACGATTTGATCTTCGCACGATCTCAATGCTCACAATCAGACGCTCTTGAAAACAATAAGGGGATGAGATGAGTACTCATATAATCTCATCTCAATATATTCTTAAATGCAGGAAATGCGGATGCATTATATTCTCTGCGATAGTAATGCACAAGATTTTGTTCACGGAGCTCATTTTGCGACACGAAGAAACTAGCGACGGAGCTCTTTCGTAGCTCTAATAAGAATTTTATCGTTACCTTTATTCAAATCGAAATATTATGCAGTATTTTATAATCACATGGGTTATACAATATTAATTTATTCACGGGAGTTAAGAGGAATATACCGATAGCCCAGAGTTTCGCATGAAAATTAAGCACGATGAATTATAAATCGCTCATTGTGGATGATAGAAATTGACGAGTTGAGTGCAGAATTATTATTACCGATTCTAGAGATTACTCGCTAATGGTTTTGGATTGTTATCGTAAAATATCAGTACAAGATAATATTTATTATCTTCTCCGACAATTCTCTTCCATTATAAATTTTATATTTTTTTGAAAATGTATCAGATTTTTTATACAATTGGAATTGTAAAAAAATGTAAACTTT
>NW_012092335.1:0-1229 GCF_000956235.1 Wasmannia auropunctata | reverse complement strand
CTTGCCAGCCCGCTCAGAGATGTGTATAAGAGACAGCATATATACCGAGTATGTATATACATAAGATTTTTTTGTCCATCGCACGTTGTTGTTGAACTACATGTACACAATAAAATGTAAAATACAATGTAAAATCAGGAATTGTAAGCACTTATTAATATAACATTTTATTGTATAACTTGTTCATTTCTTGAAAATTCTCCGCATAGTTTTGTGACGAATATCTATTTTAGTCATATTTTAGATATCGTATAACCAAAAATTACGTTATAACCTATACTTCTGTTTTAATCGATTAATTTAAATGAAAAAAGTATCTACGTGCAGCTTAATTGATTAATAAACGACTTGTCAACGAGATAAGCAAAGAATTTATATATTGATTAGCTCTTAAAATATTTTAGCACGCATATACGTTTATTGACAATAATAAATAATATTTGATTTTTATTACTTTTCTTAAAACCTTAACTGTTAAATCATTCACAGTAAATATATATAATTACTGAATGCTTTTACTATACAGACACAAGACTCATTGTGCCATGGCAGCCAAGGAAGAGGTAAATAGTACAACTATTGATGCAAAGACTGAAGAGACGCCGGAAAACTCGACGACGGAGGACGCGCCGACCAGCCTAGAGACCATCCCCGAGGGAAACGCAGTGCGAAATGAACTTCAGACAGCGCCGAAGGATAAGTCAAAGAGTACGATCTCACCTTCGTTTACATACAATTTTATAAGAGCATGTGACAAAGTATAAACGAATTTTTACATTGAAATTTCGCAGTTGATATACTGCTGAAAGCCACCGCCAACGCTCCGATCATGAAGCAGAAGAAGTGGTCGGTCAGTCAAGACAATCCCATCGGGCGGATCTCCGAATTCATAAAGAAGTACCTGAAGCTGGATCCAAACGAGAGATTGGTGCGTCGAAATACTTCTTTTCGATCTCTTCTGTCAACACAGGAAGGCGACTATAGTAATGAATTTTTGCGTTTCAGTTTCTCTATGTCAATCAGACGTTTGCACCCGCTCCCGATCAGACGGTCAAGAACTTGTACGACTGCTACGGCGCCGAAGGAAAGCTGGTCATACATTACTGTAAAAGTCAAGCATGGGGCTGAGGTTCGTTGAAGTTAGCTTGCCGACGTTAATTTTTTCCGACAAAAAATAATATATAAATATTACAGATTGACAGGAAACACATTGTGATAATTCTAGTTTT
>NW_012092334.1:0-1082 GCF_000956235.1 Wasmannia auropunctata | reverse complement strand
TAAATATACCCCCGATCGTCCGCCACCGTCACTTTGTGTCACAAACAAACAAATTTATTATCTCATTAGCGCGAGAGCGGCGCGCGCTGCTCGCTTTTACACAAGTAATCGCAAAAAAGTGTCCTTACTTGCAGTGAACGACCATCGGGCCGGATTCGTTCTTTATGGTTGACCCCACCACGGCTCGAACACGCCGTCTAAATTCCAGCACCGCGTTTCCGAAGGGACACGTGTGCGAGTGCCATTCTGTGTAATGAAATTGCAGCAACGTCCTTTCCTCCGTAATCTCCTGAAAACGTTTTCGCATAACAGATTTCGCATTGCAACGATCGCCTTTCCGAAAGATAATGACGATCGTTTTACTTCTCATTCGTATCGTTCCCTATACGTTTTTCGCGTTTCGTCGTCGTTCTCTATTTTCCTCACCGCGCGCGTTACCGGGCCGTTTGAATCGCGTAATCGTACGTGCGGGATTAAGTGCCTCGAGATTCATGATCGGTGCAGTTGAAATGCAGAAAATCGCCGGCTGACAAATTAGCGAAGCGCGCGGTCGTGAAGTCAACTTGCGTCGCGTCGCCGGCAGATTATTTTCCGGAGGTGAGACTCTCCTCCGGTATTGTTATCTCAACAATGCCGCGTTAAGCCCGACAATTGCAGTCGCATCTTGCGCTGCCCCGGCCCCGTGTTGCTAGTCGGAGCGTTCTGTAACGTCTCAGCTCGCGCTTTGCTATTCCCGGAATGGGGTTACCGGGGGCTTCCCCTCTTCTATATTAAATTTCGCTCAGCCAGTAAATTTCGAAAGTAATTACTCTGTTGCGTCTACCGTTCAATAGAGTACGCGATAGTTTCGTACAGTTCGTTAATAATCTTACGTCGGAAGGTAGGTACTGAATGCGAGACAAACAACGGACTTTATCGAAGTGTCATGTGTGCACTTGTTTCACGACGAGGTCTGCTCGATTGTGCACCTATAGTTATTTTTCTTAACAATAATTGCGAATCAATGAGTTTATGACTTTCTTATTCTTATTATATTCTTAAGAAAATCAATTAATACATTATTTGTGTTTAATGAAAACTTT
>NW_012092333.1:0-1008 GCF_000956235.1 Wasmannia auropunctata | reverse complement strand
TTGGAAATTAAAAATATATATTAAAAAACAGCAAATTATATATAAAATAATTATGCAAGTTACATAATAGAAGAATCATCTAATCATGTACTTAGATCACAGTACGCGGCAGAAAGTACATTCGAATAAAAAATGCAAAATGTATCACGCTTCTTTCAACCTCAAAAATTCCATCAAGCAATGTCGCAAAAATGTCGCGATATATCTCCTACTTTCTCCCGCTTTATAATCCAGGCGGAAAATTGCTTTTCCAGACTAACGCGCAATCCGGATGAAATGGCAAAACTGCATCAAGCCACGATGCAGCGTCGCAAAGAGGCGTGAGAACTTGAGATTATTCTTTCTTTTTTCTTTCCTTTTTTTCGCGTCGGAAAACTTTTATCCCTTACATACTTCCACGTGACATGTTGAATACGGCGAAGCCAAGGTTCGCGCTAATCCCCGAGGGAATGGAAAAGTCGGCGCACGAGTCAACTCGTAACGCGGAATTCAATTTGAGTGAAACGACAAAACTGAGCTGCAGCTAGATCGGATCCCTGTCTCTCTTCTCGAACGTCTGGCTCCTGGGTGATTTTACCAAGTTGGCGCCGAATAGGAGGTAGCGCGAGGGGCGGATATTTCTCCCGCTGTTAGAACTGGCTCCACCGAATTGCCAGGAGAAGAAAACGTTCCGTCAACCTTTTATTAGGACCAGGACCCGGGAGCGTTCTCTTATTGGTCATTTTTCGGACAATGTTGCACATCGAAATCCCCATTCGAATAATACGAATCGTCTTTTCGGCGCGGTACAAAGAAATTTATCCGAATTTCATCTGCTGATTAATGCAAATCGGGGGAATTAATGCGTGCGTCTATCATCATAAAATATTTATTAGTCTGTTTGTGCAGAGACGACCGGCAATAGCTACTTTGTAGTATTTTATACTTTTTGGAATAATCTCGGATTTAATATTATACAAACTATTTCTTTGGCAAAATTATTTTGAAAGATAGATCGGAAGAGCACAC
>NW_012092332.1:0-821 GCF_000956235.1 Wasmannia auropunctata | reverse complement strand
CCTTTTTCGCTTCCTTGCAAGATCAGATTCCTGCCGGACGTATCGATAGGCTTGTAATTCGCACCAATGTCGTCAATCTTAGAAAGTACGGTTGTACCTCTAATCGACCTATTCTCATCGTCATCCCTCGCGCCACGGAGATCACAGGGCGGGCGTAGAGCGGTAATAACGCAGAACGCGGGGACCCGTACCGGTTCGATCCAGCAAATTGCGACGGCACTCCGCGAGATTAAACTCCGGTAGACTAATTAAATGAGGACACGTAAACGAGCGCGATTTAAATCTCTCTCTCTCTCTCTCTCTCTCTCTCTCTCTCCGCCTTGCCTGGGCTGTTGCTCTCCGCGCGGCGCGGCCGTTAGTCTCGCAGCCGAAGTAGTGCAACCCAGTTTCACGTCGGGCCGCAGCCGTCGCCGAGCGTCAAGCCAGCGGGAATGCGCCCCGATGCCGGTTACAAACGGATGAAATGCACCCGCCTGGAATTGCACTCGCCGTGTGATAACAGAAAGATACATAGCGCCGCGACAAACCGAATCGCTCGACGACAGAAAGGCTATTTTCAGTAGTGCCGCGGAAAAATCGAGATATGCCTTAATAAATTCTTTCCAGTCTCGTAGAAATAATATTGCAAATTTTTTTTACATCCCAATTCAATTTATAACTTGATAAATGCACGCTAAACAAATATCTAAATCCAATTCAAATATATTTTTTATTGAGGTACTAATTAGAATTTTTTCTTGCTTAATGCTTTGTGAAAAAAATTAATTGAATCAATATGATTATATGTTAAAATTAAAAGCCAAATTTAATTTGTGCTGTTT
>NW_012092331.1:0-758 GCF_000956235.1 Wasmannia auropunctata | reverse complement strand
ATTAATATGTTTAGATAATTCGCGTAATAAACGCGTATCGCGTGCTATTAATTGAACCGTTTAACGGGTCGTTTAGCGATTTTACATTTTAATCGTGCGACAATTCTCGCATCTCGACCTGCTCGGGTGCGACCGGACGTTTCATAAAATTCCCCGCAAAATGTAAGGAGCAGGGCGATCGATTTGAAATCAGTAGTGTTACAAAGCGGGAACCTCGCCCTAGCCGAAGGGCGTTCTCCGCACAGACGGACGACGGCACAAAGCGGCCGCCGCGCACACAAGTCCCTTTTTCCTGCGAATATCGGCGAGATCTACGCAACACGCTTTCCTCTCTAGAACCCGCTCCCGATCGCATCTCGTTCCGCTATCTCCCCATCCTCTACCCCACCTCGCGAAACCGCGTAAAATTCCAGACCTCTGTTCGAAGTACGCATCACAAAATACGATACGGTATCGCCTCGAGATCAACGGTAACACAGATGCCCGTAATCGTCGATCGCGAAGGGTGTAGCGCGGTATAGAAAAGAGATCATCGTGGGTCATGTATTATCCATTATCTCCACTACTGATCGTCAGATTTCAAATCGTCCATTAATAAAATATCGAAATGTCCTGCTTCGTCCGGCAGATTTAGAGAGAACATGGGGTTTATTTTGATCTTTCAAATCAAATTATTCCCATTTCTCATCCCCGTTTTGATATTGAAGACTTTTGAGCGAGAAAAGGCATAATGCGATGACTGTCTCTTATACACATCT
>NW_012092330.1:0-756 GCF_000956235.1 Wasmannia auropunctata | reverse complement strand
TTCAAGCAGAAGACGGCATACGACGTGTTGTAGAACGAGATAGCCTTATTATACTATCGCGTTCTCCAAGGAAGATATACGCGAGAACGTATACAGGTATCCCATAAACATACACGGAAGCACTTTCTCGTGTTAATTCCTTTCGTAATTTGAGATTAACAGAAACTTAATTGCACGCTACAAAAAGGGGCGCTGTCTTAGAAGGATTCCGAAGAATCGCTCGCGGCGTCGGATCGTGGAATTATTAAAAGCGGTTTACGTATAGGATCGGCGGAGATGTCTTGCCCGCTACGAGTTAAACGTCCGTCTCGCGCACAGGAGGTTGTCAGGAGGAGAGCCTGCCCCGACTACAACGCGCTGCCACATCGCGCGGACCATCCACTTCCGGACAATTTATACCTAGTCAACTCGATTTCACGGTGCGCGCCGCGCGCAACCGGCACAGCTTTTTCCAGCTCTCGCGGCCTAAGTGCGCGCCAATACGCAAGAAATCGCGCCGTGCGAGGTGCACAAGGCGAATACGTCATGGGGTCTCCTCCAGCCAATGAATATATTGACCTACGCGAGAGTCGATCTCCCTCCGACGGGTCCCCGGCTTTCTTTCGTCGTTTTAAATGGCCTCTCACGACGCGCTCACTCGCATTTTCGCGCTCGCCCGAAGCGAATGCCATTCCCGTTCTTCTTCTTTCTCCGCTCCGCTTTGAAAGTGTAATTGGCGAACGTGGTATCCCCCCCTCTCTCTTTCTCTCTCTCTCT
>NW_012092329.1:0-677 GCF_000956235.1 Wasmannia auropunctata | reverse complement strand
TATTTACAAAGAAAAATAAAAAAATATATAAGATAATATTTCTTATGTAATTGATGTCAATTTTTTAATTTTAATTTTTTAAGTAATTAAATAGTATTTTTTTATTATTATTTAGTATTATATTGCATTTCTATTTTATAATGAAGCTTTATTATAAGAATAATAATTTTATTGTATATTTTTTCAAATTTTACATTTATACATATTTATGTTATTGTTAAAAGTAATTTATTTAAAACATATGATTATAAAATTTATTTTATATTGTTATTAAACACATACATTTTTTACGTATAATATCATTTCAGCATCGGTTTTCAGTTAACTTTACATTTTTGTTGGAATGTTGTGTACACGTTATCTATAATTGTAGGTAGGTGACTTACCAAGAGCTGCGGTGTCCGAGTGGTTAAGGAGTTGGACTCGAAATCCAATGGGCTTTGCCCGCACAGGTTCGAATCCTGTCCGCAGCGAATTTTTTTTTCTTCCTCATTTCGAATAGAATGCAATCGTTCATACATAGTAAACCTACACTTTCAATGAAAAATGCAAAAATGACATTTTTTTTAAATTAATTACACCAGCAATACCTGCAGCAATTCAATATTAAGCATCTATATAGTAAAAGGAATAATACTCTCGTGATATATTGCGCGATCAATTAAACCAACAATTAT
>NW_012092328.1:0-619 GCF_000956235.1 Wasmannia auropunctata | reverse complement strand
GTTCAAATGTTGGGCGGTACCTGGCTGGAACGAAATATCGGCACGTTAATCGCGCACGTTTTAGACCTGGTTACAAACCCGAAAGCCGCTAGCTCGCACGTCGAGGCGGTGTACTCGCGCAAATGCGTGAACTTTATACTACGCGGTACCGTCGGCAAGTTGTTAGGCGAAGGCGCTCAAGCAGCCGCTTGCAAAGAGATAGCGCACATCATTCTGAAGCAGATGAATTCCATCGGTAAGAAGAACGCGGCGTTTTTTGTGTCAAACTATAATATACAGTCGCGCGCAATCTCATTGTGGCCTTATCAGATTTCAGTCCGGAAAACGCCAAAGATTGCAATCAGGAAACGTTATTCAGCCAGCATTTACTAGTGTGTGCGCTGCAAGAAATGGGCAATCTGATTTTGGGATTAGGTACCACGGCTACGAATTTGCTATCCGATCAATCTCTAAGTATGTATTCGTGCATTCGAAATATCTTTTGTTTCCCACTAAACGGAAATGGATTGAAATTTCAAATCATGGATTGAAATGCATTAAAATGGATTGGCCTTCTTAGAAATGAATGCATTTCTATAAAGGCGAATCCATTTCAATCCATGGTTTAGAAAACTTCAAT
>NW_012092327.1:0-899 GCF_000956235.1 Wasmannia auropunctata | reverse complement strand
TAGTTAAACGCGTTCAAAATATCGAGAGACACAGCGACAGCCACACGTTGTTTCTCATACACAGGGTTGAGAATCTCTCTCAGCCTCAATAGACCGTCCACCGTGGAGTGACGCGGGCGAAAGCCAAACTGATGGGAGGACAAACCCAGTCCCATCTGAATACATGTGCGAATGCGACGTACTACAACCCTTTCCAATAATTTGCCCAACTCATTTAAGAGGCAAATTGACCGGTATAAAGATGGCATCAGCTCAGGCTTGTTCGGCTTTTTGATAAAGACCAGTTTTGCAGTTTTCCAACATCGAGGAAAGACTCCTTCGCGCAAACATGCAATGAAGCATTCGACAATTCGGTCAGAACCATGGTGGAAGGATTACATGATGTGCCCAAAACTTCGAAACCATGCCCCCTTTTCGCATCGAAATACCGTTCATTTCCTAGGCCTGCCAACTGTGAAAAATTAAATGTTTGATGCTGCTAAGTTACTACGACTAATTTGAATGCGTCTTTGTCACACCCTACTATATGTGCATTTCCTGCTGAAAATGTTCGATTAAAACCGATTAAAACGTAATCCATTTTAATCGGTTTTAATCGGTTCAATCCGCGCCCGGATTAAAAAGTATTCGGTTTTAATTCCGAACAAATTGTAATTGGTTTTAATATTACTTTTGCGGATTATTTCCAATCTGAAATCATTATATTCTAATCCATGTTGTTGTCAATTCAAATAAATCCGAATAACCGTATGGATATATAATATCCAAAATAACCCGCCTTACCGTATATATTTTTTAACATCTAAGTTTGTTTCAGTTACAAAAACACTGATTCAATAAAATCGATTGTAATCCGTCTAAATCCGATTCCGCTAGGAAAGACAACATTAATCTGAATT
>NW_012092326.1:0-563 GCF_000956235.1 Wasmannia auropunctata | reverse complement strand
TTTTTCAAGCAGAAGACGGCATACGTGTACCTTTTGATTTATTACTTTTATCGTATTATTGATCGATTTAATTATCGAATGACCAGTTCGAAATTTCACGATTTGCATTTTTAGAATATAAATCTGGTTAGAGCATTATATTTTGCCACGATAAGACAGTTGGAACAACATATGAAAGATACTTCTTACAAGTAAATATGTATTTATAAAAGTTCAAACCAGTAATTTAATAGTCTGAATTCTTTTTAGCAGTCAAATAAAATTCCGAATAATTTTTGCGCAACTGCTAAATCAATTTTGAACTTCGGATAAAATTTTCATTAATTTTACTCCTAAATTTCAGTAGTACGTATATTTATATCTTCATATTTTTAATATAAAACAATTTATATGGAGAAATAATTTATAACTTATAAACACATAATTTTCCATAATATTGAGATTGTTGGGACACAGAAAAATGATCTGTCCTTCGAACTTCCGTAATCGGAGTCAGTATTAAAATTTTCTTAATAAAATTATCGCGAGCTATGCATTTACGAAAATAACAATATTATCACAAT
>NW_012092325.1:0-503 GCF_000956235.1 Wasmannia auropunctata | reverse complement strand
TTTAATTCCCTTTGTACCGCGAGATATATAATCCATCTAGCCTCTGTCTGTTTCATATTTTCTTTTGCACCTCCGTCTATTTCTGCTTTTACAATCTCATTTAGCGTTCTACATATCATATATCCCGTTATACTTCACTGATGTTTTGTCTATCCTGCGTTTTGTTGTATTCTCTATCTTTTTTTGCGTTCTGCTTATCAACGCTTTGCTTTCGTTCTGTCCATTTCGTATTATGAATACGATATTTTTAATTTCTTGGTAGGCATCATAGCAACAGCCTTGCCTCTTGCGTATACATTTCTATTATTATAGCCGCGTGCATATGTATATATATATATATATATATATATATATATATAGTATTCGTGTTTATTGATGTCAAAGTAACGCGATAGCGTATAAATTAATTGTTAGTTAGATAAACTATAACTGCACACGCACGCGGTCGCTAGATCATTTAATTTTCACAGTCGCTGTAATATACGTGCAGACGGATGTTACAC
>NW_012092324.1:0-1351 GCF_000956235.1 Wasmannia auropunctata | reverse complement strand
CCATGATTCCTGCCCAGACATTTAATTTCCATCGCGTTTGGAAATTTCTCATTCGAGTGACATAAGGATTCTCGTTACTCCACACGTGCATGTTGTGAGAGTTAAAGATTCCTTCTTGTGTGAATAGCGATTCATCGCTAAATATCACTCGGGACGGAAATTCTGGATCATCGTCTACTTTCCTCAGAAAATCTTCACAAAATCTTCACAAATGTTGCACGCAGGTGTAATGATAAGCGTGCAACTTCTCTCCTTTCAGAATTCTCTGTACTGTGGAGTAAGAGAGATTCTGCTCTCGAGCAATGACCCGAATACTAGTTTCAGGCTCTTGTTCGATTACACAAAGAACTGTCTCCGTATTTCGCAAATTTCTTTCATTGCAATGTCTACCGCAGTCTTTTTTTATTCGGTAAAACGCTACCGGTCTCGTGTAATCGTTGCGCTGCTCGAAGTATAACGACGGGCGATAGATGTTTTGCTCGATACGGATACAATTCCGCATACCTTCTTGCAGCAACGTGCTGTCCCTGGCACTCACTAAGTGCCATCAACATGTCGTAGTACTCTTCATTCGTATAAGTTGCCATCGTCCTGTCGACGCTCTTAATAATCGAAGGATTATTGATTGCAGTATCGATCGCAGGATTCATCATATTTATACGATCTTCCCGGGGGATCGATGTCCTCTTCCGTATCCACCCCGTCGAATCGAAGCATCGCGGGTTGCGGGTCTCGTGTAACGTGTGATACGCGACGAGAAAGGAAGAAAGAAGAAAGAAGAGAAAGAGAAAGAAAAAAGCAGTGGCAAATCTGCCGTATGAATTACGGCGATTATCGGCTTCGCAACCTTTTCCCGTTCAGGCTGCATTGCGTTACGCGCAACGCAGCTTTATGCACAATGGTGCATTCTAATAAGAGCGTATTTTTTGCATCACGAGGCGCACTAAGGGCTTTCCAGAAATTTCCACGTAAATTCGTTTCGAATAAAAAATGTCGAGTCATCAGCTGTTTTTGAATTATAAATCATTGAAGATGTCATCTGCATGCATGCGGCATCTTCAGGAATTAATTTTCAGAGAGAGCACATAAAAATTGATTATTAAACATTATCTCGTGTTTAATTCAATTTAAATATGGACGATTTATTATACGTGTGTCGATGTGACTTTTTTTTCTATTCGACTATTAGTCGCGAAAATATCCGCGCGGACGAAACAATGGAGAATTCACGAGAAAATACGGAATCGAAGGGGATTTTTGTAGAAGGGAAGGTCGACTGCAAATTGGCGGAAGGACAGGGAGGAAGTGCACACAGCACGGAATCCGGTATATATATATATATATATATATA
>NW_012092323.1:0-433 GCF_000956235.1 Wasmannia auropunctata | reverse complement strand
TTGTTTAAATACAATAAAATTTATTAAATCGAAAGAAATCGTTTTCTCTGTGTAGGAATACTTGCATACGGTTGCTTCGCCGTGTTCAACATCTCAAGTTTCACTCGTGAAACTATATTTTATGTCTCGTTCTTTTATATATGCCATTTTTATACCTCATGCAGACGGATATACACCGGTGAACTAATGTATGTACCGGCGCACCCACGGATTCTATATAAAAAGGGCAGCTATCGTTTTTATACTTTTACAACGATTTAAAATAATTGTTCTTGCTCGCGCGCACGCCTGTCGCTCATTACTATTAAATTCACAAACTCCACGGCGCGACGCGGGTCGTAATCATCTTCAAAAGCGCTCGACTACACGCCATCTTTGCGTGGGAGTTTTTTCAAGTATAATAATTACCCTCGTATGCCGTCTTCTGCTTGAA
>NW_012092322.1:0-428 GCF_000956235.1 Wasmannia auropunctata | reverse complement strand
TCTTCAAGCAGAAGACGGCATACGAATATGCGGAGTAGATAAGCGCACAGCATCAGGCTAAGCGTGTACGCATGGCATACGCGAACACGCAGCAAAGGAAAGAGGATGACAGTCCGATTCGCGGTAGTTGGACAATTCGCGCATGGAATTCCAGCGTCGTATGAGCCCTGATTGTATTTGTCCTCGCTTCGTGTTTCTCGCGATCCTGTGACCCGGAACGAGATGTCGAGTTACTCGTACTACTATGTGAAAACTATTGTCGAAGATGGCCGTCCACAGAAAACATATAAATTTGCAAAAGGGTAAGCCGTAAATAACACATAATCCCTGTAACGAGTTTTACTTTTGACTGCAAAATAAGATGAGACAAGCTATGTCAGAAATATCAGCGCGGAACATCTATATACATATTATATATTTCACTCGAC
>NW_012092321.1:0-546 GCF_000956235.1 Wasmannia auropunctata | reverse complement strand
TCAGCCAATTGCTGCAGCACGGCCTGCTGTGCAGGATGTGCAATTAGCGCCAGTATGTCGTTGCAACGATTGGCGAGGATCTTGGCTTCGCCAATAGCCTCGTCAACAGCGCGGAGCGCCTCTTGGACGCCCTGCCGTGGATAGCACCGCCCTTGGTCGCCCAAGTCATCAGGGCAGAGTTTCGGTTGCATTACTTCTTGCATGGAGCGTCGGTCAACTTCAACAAGGTTAAGCAATTTATGTTCGCAAGCGGTTCCGAAGAACGCTCGATCCGGGGAGACGTCGCGTCGTGCGTGTGAGGCCGCTGATGGACGACGACGACGACGACGTTGCCGACTTGCTGTTGTACACGGAGCAGATTCCGTCGTATGACCTCAGCGTGGTCCTTTGACTATATAATCATGGACCGCTGACGCCAACTTCACGTTGGTAGCCAAGATCTGTAGCGACACCGTGTGGCAAAGCGGTAGTTGGGAGAAATAAAGGTAGCAGCCTGCAGCAGTATCTGGCAATAGAATTCCTTTAAGATTAATTTTTATTTTATAA
>NW_012092320.1:0-347 GCF_000956235.1 Wasmannia auropunctata | reverse complement strand
CGTGAAAAGGGTTTGCCGGGATAAAACTTCTTTTTTTTTTTAATCTTGCGGCTTGCAGTAACTAATTGCAATTTTCACCTGCATTAATATTTACAAAGATAAAATGCAAATGTGCATCGATATCGTGTGTGTAAAAAGATTATGTAAAATCTGATCGTAAATTTATATTAAATTCATCGATATATGAATTTGTAAGTAATACGATCGTATCTTTCTAGAAAAATATCGTGAACCTTCTAGTAAACATCTTAAGATCACTTTTTTCCAATTTCGTCCAAAGATTAAAAGAGCAATTTAGTGCTTTTGGGGGCTGTCTCTTATACACATCTCTGAGCGGGCTGGCAAGG
>NW_012092319.1:0-488 GCF_000956235.1 Wasmannia auropunctata | reverse complement strand
TTTTTTTTTTAAGGACAATATTAAGGCACTGGAGTGTCTTAACATTTTTTTAGTTATAAGCAACTGAAAATGAAGGGCTCGTTAACAAATTTCAAATGCAAATTAACAAGCTTCAAGAGATCACAAAATCATATTTTTCAGTTAATTTGGCTTTACGTTAATAAAATTCCAATTTGAAATTTAGCTTATAAAAACATGTGATGTTGAAGATCGGAAAGTATTAAATAGATAATATCTCTTAAAAATTATTGCTACGAAAAAATGGACTTCAAATTCGCCAAAGGATTCGTCATTGAAATTAAAATCGCGAGTCGCGGGATAATTCTATCTACATTTTTCGATATTGTGTATGTTATGATATATTTTTAGAGCAGCGCATTACGATACATATTGTCATATACCTGTTTTTCGATGTCTTATTCTCACTTTGTTTTATTACTGATGTCTCTGTGTGAACGCTTATAAGTCAGAGTAGATATGCATTTTTT
>NW_012092318.1:0-336 GCF_000956235.1 Wasmannia auropunctata | reverse complement strand
GCTCGCCTCGGCATAAAATGCGTTCGCAACCTTTACGGTATGACAGAGTTGTCGCTAATAGGCGGTATGAGCGGACGCGATGATGATAATGATGATGAGTTCGAGAATTTAGGATGCGGGCGGCTCTTACCTGGTTACCTCAGCAAAGTAATCGATCTCGAAACACAAGACACGCTAGAGGCCGGACAAGTGGGCGAGATCTGCTATCTCGGGGATCAAGTGATGCTGGGTTACTGGAACAACCCCGAGATGACTAGACAGATCATCGATCAGGACGGATGGCTTCACACTGGCGACATCGGCTATTTCGACAACAAAGAGAGGCTACACGTGATC
>NW_012092317.1:0-1304 GCF_000956235.1 Wasmannia auropunctata | reverse complement strand
GTAGCGACTATTGGTGGAGGTCGCACTGTCTACCGAGTTGAAATTTCTATAAAACCGAGTCCATTTCGTTTTTGAAACAGAATAGACACATCATAGACAGTTATTAAAATAGGACCTCAATACAAACAGTAATTAAAAAATTAATAAGAAATAAGTGAAACACATTTTAAAATAATACAGAAACTATTCGAGATAGAGTCCAAATTACAAATTTCTTTACATTGATATTTTCAAAATAATGAAATATTGGTGCCAATTGTTCTCGCGAACGACGCGTTACGTGTGTACGAGCAATTATGGAGCATAGCATCGCTCGGTCTAGACGAGCAATAAATATTTGCAATCCATGAAACGCTGAAATGTTACGATTCCAAGTATACACCTTTGAAATAAATATTCCTCTTCGCGAATAAGTGCCGCCACAATCAGTATTTTTTCGTACATACATTTCGCATCGTTCGCAAGAATATTTGCCACCAATATTTCATGTTTCTTACAACCTCAAATTTAAGACAATTCTTATTTCGACTGTATCTCCCAATCTGTCGGATCCCTGCGAAACCTACACAATTTATGTATTTCGATGAGACGACGAGTAGAAAAGCATCATATATTGATTGTGATTGATATTTCGATGGGTTATTTTTCTAAGCATGTGCCTACAAATATGACTCATCGAAATATCTATTGCATTCGATGTATGATGCATTTCTACTCGTCGTCTCATCGAAATACATAAATTGGGTAAGTTTCGCAGAGCTCCGACGGATTGCAAGGGAGATACAGTCGAAATAAGAAATGTCTTAAATTTGATGTTTTGAGAAACGTGTGATATTGGTGCCAAATATTCTTGCGAATTATGCAAAATGTATGTACGAAGAAATACTAAGCGCGACGGCGCTTAGTCTCGACGAGAAATAATTATTTTTCAACCTTACATTTGGAATCGTAACATGTCCGTATCTCATGGAGCAGAAATAAATATTTCTCGCGGAGACTAAGCGCCGCCACGCTCAGTATTTGTTCGTACATACATTTCGCATCATTCGCAAGAATATTTGGCACCAATATTATACGTTTCTCAAAACCGCAAATTTAAGACATTTCTTATGTCGACTGTATCTCCGCTATTGTCAGTCCGATCTTTGCAAAACTTTGACAATTCATGTATTTAACTGTAGACGACTAGTAGAAAAGCATAATATATTGAAATGTCATATTTCTTCAGCTGGTACAGCTGATGAAACGTTGAGAACATTCACCTACCGTTTTTCACAATCGCAATCATCAAAGAGATCGTTTTT
>NW_012092316.1:0-315 GCF_000956235.1 Wasmannia auropunctata | reverse complement strand
TTGCTCATAAAATGTCTGTATGATGGTTGACTGAAGTCGGCTTACAGTCGTCTTCAAAGTGGGACATTGGATGACTTAAAGATGTCTCTAAGTCGTCTAAAGTCGACTTATAGACGTCCATTTTCCAGACGTCCAGCCGCTAATGTCGACTCAAAGTCGACTTAGAGTTGACTTTGTGCTGTTAGGGAATATAATCTAAAACAATGAGAAATAATAAAATAACATAAACCTTTACAGCCGACTCCTGATTACGGAGTTAATATCTAATAATAACGATAAACTAAATAATTAATATAAAATAAAAGATATAAAATA
>NW_012092315.1:0-398 GCF_000956235.1 Wasmannia auropunctata | reverse complement strand
TGAAACAATTTTAATATCTTATGACAAGATATATTTAATGACAGGATCATTAATTTAAAAATATTCTAATAACATTAAATTATTATTCATTTGCTTGTATTAATTTTTTTATTATTTGGAAGCATTTGGAAGCATTTTTAATTATTTGGATACAAGCCTTATTTACAATTTAATCGTTATTAGCTGCGTCATCGTTGTTTTCTATAATAGATAATAGCTACAAGATGCTTTATTTAAAATCAACAAAATTAATAAATCTCTCTGCTACGTTTATCTTATCTCAAAAATTTTGATTGCTATATACAATATATACATTAAAAAAAAATCTTTTTGTATTATCTCATGAGAACAATTGCACATATCAAATTGCTTGAAATTTTTGATATTTATGATACAAG
>NW_012092314.1:0-547 GCF_000956235.1 Wasmannia auropunctata | reverse complement strand
GACGTGGCCCACCGCCAGACATCGAAAACATTGGAGGGGGCCTTCTTTTGAGTAGCTCCACCTTTGCCGTAGACCATCCTACACGCATCTTCCCCGCTTCTGCCAGGCTGATTGCCGCGTCCAACGGGCAGTGCAGCCAGATTGTTCTTAGACCATTCCGGGCCAGACGCATTGCTCCTAGCCGCACCTGATCTTTGGCGCACTTCCCCACATTAGCTACTTCCTCCACAAGTTTATCCGGCAGGATGGAGCTGTCCAAACCGGACAGCCTCAGCTCTCCCCTGATAGTAGGTCTGCCGACTCGAACTTTAGTATCGCGGAAAGCGTCCTTTAACCTGGTCGCCAATGCGTCAGCCGCCCGGGAGGTATCCGTCCCTGGGATCTTGATTAGAATGTTTCCGGAGACAGTATTTCGCATCCTAGTGTCCGCAATACCCAAGTCCTCAAGTACGATGTGTTTCTTCGCTTCCCTAATGGCCTCTGAGTACGTAGGACCGCCCTCCGGACACACGAGGGTGACCGCCGATGACTGAGGAGCACGCCTTTT
>NW_012092313.1:0-493 GCF_000956235.1 Wasmannia auropunctata | reverse complement strand
TAAAAAAAGCAAATTAAAGGTAAAGATTCACTCTTTCGAAAGCTGTAAACTGCATTTGCATGCGAATTTTTATTCGCGCCGTGGAACTTGTCAAAGTTTGTAAAAAATTTTGAGATTCGTCGGGTCTCCCTTTCTATCCGTGTAATTCCATGAAACATCAGTAGGATCGTTTTCTCAAGTACCGATTTGGAAAGTAGAGATTTCAAGCTGTAAAATGCTTTTTTGAACATCTCGATACGATCATTTTTGACGAAGTTACATTCTCTTGAATTTTGCCTATTTTTGGAGGGTAGAGTAAGTGATGCTTTAATTTTGTTGAGAAGTGTATATATGTATATATATATTTAAAATCAAATTATACATATATATTCATCTCGCTGACAAGCTTACGAATTCTAAACAATTAATTCTGTAATGACATTAAAGATGGGATATTATTTCGAACTTTGTGATTTTTTAAGTGAACTTTCTGATAGTTTTCTGATTACGTTTT
>NW_012092312.1:3298-3783 GCF_000956235.1 Wasmannia auropunctata | reverse complement strand
AAAATATATACATATACATATACATATAGTACATATGTATACTCACTCGCAAAAAAACCGGGCCACTAAATTTTAGCTCAAATTTTTAACATCTTTTAATAGCGATAACTTTATAAAAAACCATCGTATCAAGATGAATCTGAGCTGATATCTAAGAAAATCAAAATTGTGTTCCAGAAATGCTTTATAGAATGGCGGACGTTGAAGACAGACTTAGAAAAATAGGAGAAAAAAAATTTTGTTAAACTATTGCGCTGGTCAGAAAAGTTGATTGTCTGGTATAAAAATTTATAAGTTTTCAAGCTTATTGATTTTCTAACAAATCCATTTTTATCGACAAAGTTATAGTGTTTTAAAAAAAGTGTTACAAAATGGCAAATGTTTTCTTTTCTACTCAATAATTCATAAACAAATTATTGTAGAAAACTTTACCAAAAAAGAAGTTAAAATGTAAATTTTGAATCTTAAAAATTCTAAAAAATCAA
>NW_012092312.1:0-1626 GCF_000956235.1 Wasmannia auropunctata | reverse complement strand
TACCGACGTGTCTGACTGGTCAGATACATGTCTAACAAGTCAGACACGTCGGTAGAGTCACCAGTCTATATGACATTGATGCTAGCAATAAAATCATTTATTATTACATGTTAAGTTCTTGTCTTGAAAAAACAATTATCTTGTAATAAAATTTTTTTATTTAATTAATGTAATAAGCACATGCTGATTTTATCTGTTGTATTGTATAATCACATCGATTGATCGATATACATCGGTCGAAACGTGCGAGGCTGCAAAGTTAATAATCCTATTCTCCTATAGCGCTCCAGCGCTTCTTGTGTCAGAAATTGTAAAAGTACACTTCCCCCACCCCGCAACTGGGCAACGACGATGATGACGTTTCTTAATCTAAAATTCCTACATTTCGGATTTTGCATTGCAAAATCTCCGCTCGTAAAGCACGTAGAGAAAAAATAAAGACACTTTCATTATACATAAATAAATAAATAAAAAAAAACAATAATAAATAATAATATAATAAATAATAATAAATATAATAAATAATAATAATAATAATAATAATAAATAATAATAATAATAATTATGTTATAATATATTATAATTATAATATTGTATAAATCGAACCCAAACTATCGATTAAGCCTAGTTAGAACTCAATCGGTTCGACCGTTATTGAGATCTCAAAATCTCGGATGCTTGCAACGCGACGGCTCGCGTTAAGAGACCCGGCATGGCTTGACATATATAAACTGACATATTATACTGAAGATACATTGATACATATATTTTATATTATCCCGAGCAGAAATTAGATCGGGAATGCCAGATGCATGACTAACGCCTGATCGAGAAAGAGTAGGGTTTGCCATAATACGAAAGTCCCGATTCTGGCCTGATTGGGAAACACTAGGAAATGCCCTGATACGGAATTCCCGACCCTTGCCTGATGAGGAAGCAATAGGGTATGCCCTAATATGAAACTCCCAGCTTTTGCCTGATTTAGAGGTATAACCTCAAAAAGCAAGATTTTTTCTAACACAGTTTTAAAAATTTTGCGTAAATTAATTAAAAAATTTGTATAAGCGATATACTATATTCATACCTATTCTCATAATAGTGTTAAATATCAAAACATGGATGCGATCAATGATAAAACATGTTATAACGCGCGTTATAATAATCTCTAACTGAATTTTCGCTTATTCTCTACTTTTAGTCTAAATTCGTAGATTTCACTTATGTGCGATTCCGTAACTATTACTGTTGGGTCTCAGTCAGGACCTACAAACTCAAGAATCAGCGCCATCCATAGACATGGGGGCCAATTAATTTTAATGGCGTTCGTATAGCGCCGATTTTCTAAATGATTTTTCCTTGGGACTGCACTCACGCAATGTTTCCAGAATGTGCTATTAAAACCTACACGGAAGCAGTGCAGATATTAACATTGTTTTTATAGGAAACACTGCGTAAGTCTCAAGGAAAAACGCTATCAGAGTTATTGTATCATTCTATATGTTAGAGTTATGTATATTCCGTCCCGAGAGAGGGCGCTGAAAATTCGTCACGCTCTGTATTATCGTATCTATTAATTTTTGTAATTTTGGTTCTTCTTCGTTCGGCTTGTGTGAGCGAAAGTTGCGT
>NW_012092311.1:0-872 GCF_000956235.1 Wasmannia auropunctata | reverse complement strand
TGTTTGTAAGTTTCCTATAATAAGGTTGAAACCTATTCTTATATATGGAAACAGGAACAAAAAAACCAATGTATCGGATCACATTACGCTACGATCTGTCAACAAACAATCTCACCGCGAGCGATTTTTATTACAAGTGACCTTACAGCTAACGAGTGACTTTTAATGTAATGTATTGAGAAATTTTGTATTTTTCACCCACTGAGGATGGCTCAATGCGGAGCCGAAACGTTTATGTGCTAATTTTTATTCTAAATATATTTGACATCACAGCACTAACTCCGTGCAAGGCTCACTAGCCCTTCTTTTGATACTTTGTTCAATTATTAATTATATGAGTCAGTCTGATACTTTGTAAATATAATTAACATAAATAAATAGAAATAATTTTACTGTAAAACTATTGCATACAACATTTTTGGGTATCTTGAATAGTTTTCGAGATATAACGAAAAAAATGAAATATTATTTAATTTTAAAGGATGGTTTTAAAATTCTTTTTCCATCGCAACTGATTTGAATTTTGTAAATTTATTTGTTTATGTAACCTATGTGCACAAAATTTTATTAAAATCATAATTTAACACTTTTGTTATAAAACTAGTTGTATATTGATACATATCAAAAATGTTTTATTTTTTTTGTAACAAAATATTATCATTTCCACACCACTTTACGGTAGATAGCAGGGAGCGTTTTGTTTATAGTGATTTCCTCAATAGACCTAATCCATTCTCATTTTTTAAAGGATTACACCACCTTGACCGCCTAAAAATCAATCGGTAACTTTGGGAATTTTTTTAAGAAAACAATAAAAGTAACAAAAAATTCGTTTTAAGGCCTTAATAATACAAATCTTTAAAAGTAAAAAA
>NW_012092310.1:0-611 GCF_000956235.1 Wasmannia auropunctata | reverse complement strand
CCTCGTGGCATACGCGCACCAGACACGCAATTTCCGCGCGGCATGTAAATCGTGCGAAATGAATTTCTGCCAATCACGCACGTGCGCCAGCCGCGCACGATCACGGAAGATGATCCTACACTGCGAAGCGTATTTCCGAAAAAAAAGCATGAGCCCACCTAACAAAGCCTATAAAGCAATGAAAAAAAAAAAATTATATATATATATATATACACGTATAGAAAAAAAAAATGTTACTACGTTATTGGAACAAAATTATGTTGTTTATCGATATATGCATTTTTTAGTGTTTTCCCTCGTGTTTTCTTTATCATCATTATATTTGTATTGATTATAGTAATATTCACACATATTTCTCTATAAATACAACGAAGAATTACATAATTAACCTAGCGTAATTTTTAAGCATGTTGCAATTTTTCTCTTTTAAATTCTAACGACTGCAACACATACATTATTTATTGCATTGCTTAAAAAAAAACATAAATTAAAGCATGAGTAAATAAAAGTGATATCTCAGGAATAATTTCGGTGAGCTCTTCTATTTTTATATACGATCCTAAAATTTCACAAGAGATGTTTCGCTGAAGATGACAACGCAGAGTCAAGAA
>NW_012092309.1:0-660 GCF_000956235.1 Wasmannia auropunctata | reverse complement strand
TCTCTATCTCGGTCGTTCGACTGCCACGCGAGCGACGCCATCTTGAAACGGCGACGCGCATACGATTGCGAACGCACACTCGCGGTGGCGGAGAGCTGTCTCTCTCTTCTAGCAGTCTCTCTCTCTCTCTCTCTTTCTCTCTCTCTCTCGCCTTTACGATCGAGTGAGGTGTGGAGATGTACACAATTGCCTCGCGTATATCCCTCTTGCATCGCGCCATGTGTACTCGCCTTTACGATCATGGCCGAGGTGAGGTGTGGAGATGTACACAATTACCCGATATTGTTGTAACATTACAGAGCAATATTTCACATTAAAATATTTTCATAATATTGCGATAATATTACGATACAGTATATTTTGTTGCAATATTTGCACGATATTATGATAATATTACAGTATGGTATATCTCGGTGCTATATTTGCACAATATTACAGTAATATTGCAGAGTGATATTTGGCGTTGAAATATTTTCACAATATTGCGATAATATTACAAAACGGTATATTTCGTTGCACTATATGTACAATATTGTGATAATATTAAAGTATGATATATCTTATTGCTATATTTACGCGAAGTTGCGATAATACTGCACTATAATATACTACGTTGCAATATTTACACGATATTGTTATAATATTACAGTATGATATATC
>NW_012092308.1:0-354 GCF_000956235.1 Wasmannia auropunctata | reverse complement strand
TCAGCAAAATTGTTCTTTCCGTGTACGCATATATATAATATATACTGAAATGAAAATAATATTATTCTTGATTTTATTAATATCGGTCTTAGATCTCCAAAGTTTGTATTCCGTTTTTCTGTTTAAATGAAAAGTATATTGTCATATTGTAATATACACATATTGACTAATTAATTTGTAGAATTAAATGTTCTCAAAATTTTTACGCAATAAAAGACATTCTTGATTATTCTACAATTTAATATTATTATAAAATTTATTATAAAAAGTATCATATTATTTTCAATTAATTCACCTTTCAACTTCATTAATTAACTAGAAATAATCATTTTGTATTTCTTACGAGCACAATAT
>NW_012092307.1:0-573 GCF_000956235.1 Wasmannia auropunctata | reverse complement strand
GTATCCATAGATCTCGTATCCATCGGTACGAGAAGTTTTTTGTTCATTTTCGTTCATTATTCGCTTATTTATCTCACAGTTTTCACATTAGACGTTGTTTATACACAAATGATAAGAAAAAAATTGATGAAGTACAATTTAAGTGACCAGTACGATTAGGCAACTCTCACCTATTATTTTCGTGGCAGCAATAAGGCGATAAGGCTAACCCCATAATTTTTACGTTAATCAATCATATTACCTGGAAATAGCCGAGCCACTTGACGCCACATATTGCCGGCTCCTTGATATATAGACTGTTCCTAGATATGATCAAGGGCAGCGTGAAATCGGCATAGCGCACACGCAAGCTCGTCATCGACATATCAGCTATAGCAAAATCCGCGCGATTCGATGCGATCTCGCCCATCACTCCAGACCAAGTGTCTGTGTTCGAGTTCCACAGGCCGTGCTCATCCATTTCCGAAACGATCTTCAGGGTAAAGTTAAGCGAATACGTGAGCTCCTCCAACACTGTCCCGTACATACTAGCCACGTAATTCCCAGCAAACGTCGACGAAAGCGATAAATCCT
>NW_012092306.1:0-416 GCF_000956235.1 Wasmannia auropunctata | reverse complement strand
TTTACGGCAGAATGAATTGTACCCGTTTCATTATCAGCTTATGCAGCAACTTTTTACGCGAGATAAAGAACAGCGCGTCTAATTTTGTGAAAGTATTTTCATTATTTTCATAAAATGTTTGAGCTGTTTTTATGAAATATTAATTATCGGCAAAATGTATTAGAATTGTTCGCGCAGTATCGGCGGAATACTCTTTTCTCCGCATTCTGTAAAGAGACGACGTCTCTTCATACCGAACGGCGTGTTCAACTTCTATAATTTATTATTATGGACAGATAAAAAATCACGCCGTTTGCCAAGGCGCATTCCAATATCGCTGGTAGATAAACGTATGGGCAGGAGTAATAGCGAACTGAATCGTAAATAAATTTATAAGCTATAACACACTCTGTCTTTCTTTCTCTCTCTCTCTCTCT
>NW_012092305.1:0-321 GCF_000956235.1 Wasmannia auropunctata | reverse complement strand
CGTTGATGTATATAATGTCCCCACTGAGTAAGAACACGATGTATCTATGCTTTTTACTATCCCCGATAGAGAGAAGCGTCTCGCGCTCGTATTCACGCGGCGAAACAGCTGATACATCAGCAAAAGAAATTCTCTCGTCTTCGTATTCCTTGTCTTTTCCCTCGATATGAAAAGTATCTGATCCGCATCAGCATATAATTATTCACACCCGCGGATTGCATATAATAAACTGTTTTTTTTCCTCGGCATTATCGTCGTTCTACATAATTGTTATTAAACGACCGTTGGCCGTCGACGCGTGTTTATCGATCGTTTAAATTT
>NW_012092304.1:0-353 GCF_000956235.1 Wasmannia auropunctata | reverse complement strand
TACAGGTGAGAGATAGTGCGCTCCAATGCACGGACGGCCACATGCGTGCGCCGCGCGTTAAAATATATTTTTCTCTGCGACAACTTTCACGGAACGTTCGACACGGCACGGCGTCATGCGTCTTACTGTTGGATTTTACCAATAGCATGAAGAGAAAACATGTGCGACGGAGTTCATACATGCTCAGTCATTCACACACGCATAGACATTCACCGCGTGTGCGGTCGTCCGTGAACGAAGTTCCAACGTTCAAGTTCCGAGTTCTGACGTTTGGGCTCGTTCGAATCTCACAATTCGCTATCTTACAATCAGCGCGAATCTCGCAGAGTTTTTAATTATTTAACAATTGAATC
>NW_012092303.1:0-381 GCF_000956235.1 Wasmannia auropunctata | reverse complement strand
ACGTGTGCTCTTCCGATCTTTCCAGACTAACGATGGATTAGAGTCCTTCCTAAGGTTTTCACAAAACACACGAAAACTTTCCTGCTTAATTTTTCGAAGTTCACATCTCGTACCAGCCACCCTTTTCTTATACTCTATAAAATCTTCGCGTGAGCCAGATTGTTTAAATTTAGAGAGAGCCTCCTTGCGGAGACGTAGCAGCTCGTCACACTCATCTGACCACCAAGGGCAGGGAGGGCTGCAATTAGAAGTATTCAATCTCTTGGGCTTTTTATGAAAATGCTTCGACGGCGTAGTGACCGTTATGGCCTCCTCAACTATCGCAGCGAATGACGAATACAGGACTTCCGTAGCCATTGATTCATATTCTGGGATAAGTTT
>NW_012092302.1:0-934 GCF_000956235.1 Wasmannia auropunctata | reverse complement strand
TGACACTTCGCGAGGTTCCCTTGTGAGAGAAAAATATTTTGTATTTGTGACTATAATTGCATGCTAAAAAAATTATGGTTAGGAGCACTATTTTTATAGTTATTATTAGTATAATGTTAATAATAATAACCTTATATGTATAATTCTACCAAATATAAAAAAATTTTACTATAAATTATAATAATTTCAAATATTAATATAGTAAAATATTAAAATAAATACTTTTATATAGTAAGTGCAATTGCAATTATATATAGTAAATATAACTATTTTCTTAAGATTTGTTTACTATTTATATTGTAACAATAACTAAAAAATAAATAAACAAAAACATAATAATATATTAATTACAATGTATAACCATAATACATTGTTAAAGCAGCTATAATTTGCATGGTTAAATCAATTATAATTTTACAGTTGTAAATTCGAAATTTACATATATTATAGTTAAATTATGATTATTTCAACTATATTTTTCTCTCGAGGATGTCTCGTATTTAATTGTACAGCGCTTGTGGGCAGGTAGTCTGGACCAAACTGAATAAAAAAGTCTTCTACCATTTTGCGATCTTCGCAATAGTTGTTCGACATATTAATCATTAAAAAAAAATTTACGCCAAGCATATACAAGTGTATCATACATTAGGTACACCTTACCTAAACCAAAAATATTATTTTAACAAATAAAAATTGTCCAAAAACAAATATGAGGTCATACAAATTGCCAAGTATTTGATTAGACATAGAGACAAAACTATTTTATTCCAAATTACAAAAACATTTTTTTAATAAATCGTTTAAATTATTCAAAATTATATGCAGCAAAAGTTTAATGCCATTGTCTTTCCAAATAACTTTAAGTTTCGTAAAACAGACTGAAAGTTATTAAAATGATCAATAGAATCACAGTGAAACAAAAACTTGGCCATTA
>NW_012092301.1:0-331 GCF_000956235.1 Wasmannia auropunctata | reverse complement strand
CGGAAACAGGAAAGGTGAAAGCCGACTGTGATGTTAAATTTGATGAGACCAGGAATGGATGTGAGTTGATCAATAAAGAGAAAGAAAAAAAGAGAGAAAGTGAAGAAAAATTAATAATCGTTGGACTCAATCCCGAAAACAATGCAGAATGGGTGGAAAATCAAGAGGAATATGAAGAGGATAGACAAGCTGAAAGGAGTATTTACGAGGATGCAATACAGGAAGATCTCGAAGATGACAACACGGAAGATCTAGAGAATAGTGATGACACGGAAGAGGAAAATGAAATTGATGATGGAGGGAATGTGAGAAATGGAGTGATGGAAGAGAT
>NW_012092300.1:0-578 GCF_000956235.1 Wasmannia auropunctata | reverse complement strand
CGTCTCATGTGCGTTTACCTAAACTCAATATCCCGACCTTTTCGGGCAAATACGACGAATGGTTTCCGTTTGTTGATACGTTTAATTCGATCATTCATTCGAATACCTCACTTGATAACATTCAACGCTTTCAATATTTGCGTGCATCTCTCACCGGCGACGCGAGTAATTTAGTAGTTTCGCTCGAGGTATCCGCCGATAATTATGACGTCGCATGGACGTTACTCAGGGAACGATATGATAACAAGCGCGTCATCGTTCAAAATCACATTAAAGCTATACTTGAGCTCCCTTCTATGGCAAAAGAAAATCATTTTAAATTAAGGCAAATCGCGGATGGTGCTGCAAGACATCTGCACGCCCTTCAGGCGTTGAAGCGTGCCACCGATCAGTGGGACGACTTGATATTCTTAGTTCTAAACTTGACGCGATTACAATACGCGAATGGCAAACGTCTCTTACGGGCGCCGAACTACCCACGTTAAAACAATTTACCAATTTCATCACGCACCGATGCCAAATGTTAGAGGCTACAAATAAAACGGTCGTCGTGAGCACGAAAGGTACGAGCGCGCGGC
>NW_012092299.1:0-709 GCF_000956235.1 Wasmannia auropunctata | reverse complement strand
TCATGGCCCATGTTTATACTCAATGAGCCCGCCGCTATCATTGTTTATGTAAACATACATGGCCCATGTTTATACTCAATGAGCCCGCCGCTATCATTGTTTATGTAAACATACATGGCCCATGTTTATACTCAATGAGCCCGCCGCTATCATTGTTTATGTAAACATACATGGCCCATATTTATATAAACATCTCGGTGGTTACCCCTGTTACGTCATTCTTCCCCGCAAAATTCCCCCCCCCCACCCCGCTTCCTCCTTGGAGCTCCTGGGTTAGAACCGGCCTATCTCTCCTACTAATGTCGAACAGATCTTATTGTCCTCTTCTTCCCTCCAAATGTAATTCCATATTAGATATTTAACATGTCGCTTCATTACATCAACGATGCTTCACCAGCTGATTCTATGAGGATCGAACACAATTGATCCGCGTTACATAAATTCACGATAATTGAAACTGCGATTTTTAACACTTACGGTAACGGTGTATAATATAAGCTTCCAACAAGATGTTATGTTTCCGAGGATCTATTGCGGACTAAAAGACGAGCGTCAAACGTACAGATATTATAGGTCAAATCGATGGATTGTTTATACGATGTAAATGTCGTAGAGACAAACATTAAAATTCATTTACAATTCTGTCTAACAAGCTGAAATATGAGTCATCTAGCATCTCGGTATCTTCATTAGAATTAAGACCATTTTA
>NW_012092298.1:0-419 GCF_000956235.1 Wasmannia auropunctata | reverse complement strand
CGGACATGTGTTCCTCGAACAGAAAGAAAGACATTAAATTTGCGCTACTACTTTCTGTATTCTCAATTTAATAACTTTCAACAGAGTAAGCATTGGAAAAACTTATCGTTAAATCATATTGTAAACTTGTTGCTGATAAAAATCCAGGATGCATTTCTGTGAAAATTAAGAACCTCTATGTTGTTTATATTTTTAATAATGATAAAAATATGATTTCTCGAGAGGTCATGAAGGAAAATTGAAGAAGAAAATTTCTATAAAGATTCCTCACATGATATCCAGAGAGATTTCCACATGACGCAGCACACGGTGCATGGCACGCGCGTGAGGCACATATATGAGTCATTCGCGTTCTGTGTACTGCGCGTATCGTGAAAAGAAAAGAGAAGGGGGGAAAGAAACACGCGGCTCCCCTAATT
>NW_012092297.1:0-765 GCF_000956235.1 Wasmannia auropunctata | reverse complement strand
TTTTTAATACATGTTCTTATAGCACGCCTCAAAAACTTTCCAAAACACATAAATAAAATATTTTTTTATGAAATAAATCTTGAGTTATGAAGCTTGAAAGTTGGAGTGCTGTCGGCATTAGGATCATCCAAGGGTGTCCAAACACTGTATATATATGTATATATATGTATATATATTACGGCTCTATAAGCTTAACACAATAGATTGAGGGAATTATCTTGGTGCTTCTTATAATATCTTTGTGTAAATTTATTACAGAATTATATTACAAATTCGAGTTTTATAATTTGAATTTTGTTACAGTAATATCACAAGTTATTATTTAACATATTGTTGTCCTTTAGTTTATAACATTATTGTTATAAAAAGTTTATAAATAGAATTTATATTGCAAACTTAGTATATTTAAATTAATTTCAATTACTTTTATCAACTATTCTATGATACGGATGATCGGACTTATATCAACGAGTCAAGCATATGACACGTGCTCTAGCAATAAAAAATATATAAGCAATAAAAATATATATATATAACATATATGTATTTATAAAATTATAATATATAATATATAATATTATAATCCATTTCTAAAAAAGGCATGTTAAATTCGATAGTCGAATTTATCGAAATCTCGATAGTCTCGAAATTTATTGTTGGCTCTTTTCCGCGACGCTGATTCGTTGTCTCGCTATGCTTACTTTGTGAGCGGCTGTCATTGCATACTTTGACAGATGCGTACATTGAGGTTGATGTGTAATTGTA
>NW_012092296.1:0-322 GCF_000956235.1 Wasmannia auropunctata | reverse complement strand
TAGCAGTGGTTTGATGTGATTTTACGCTAGTGTGTGATTTCTGGCTCTTTGCATTTTTTATAGATTTTTCGGTTTTGATTTGCGAGTTCGTAGAAGCCATATTCACTGCTTCAGTAGCTCGAATGCGCGCAGACAAAAACTTCTCAATCGTCGCATAGGAAGGTATTTCTTTTTTTTCGCTGATCTTCGTCTCCCATTCGCGCAGGGTATGATGATCGAATTTAGAAATAATTATGAAATTGAAAAGATCATCCCAAGCATCGACTGGGCGATTAAGATTGATTAACGCAGCACGAATATTTTCCGCGTTATCTCGTAGATT
>NW_012092295.1:0-323 GCF_000956235.1 Wasmannia auropunctata | reverse complement strand
GTACTTAACTGTTACTTATTTATACGGATGAATACAATGTTACTATTATCATTACGTTTACTCTTCGATGAGCTCCTCCAGCGTTGCGGTAGAAGGGAGGAAGAAATTATAAAAGAAAAGTACGGGTACCAAATAGGGGAAGGGGAAGCGGTGCATATAGACTGGAATACTGTCGGTGGGATCCAGGAAACTGACCGTGGTACGGATTTCTTCCAGATAAAAATCGTCCGGACCTATGGTATAAGTTCCTAGTTCCGGCGGGGAATATAGTTGAGGAAATTGATGGATAAGCGACTCTAGCGAGTCGTGTTCCCCGTAGAGAT
>NW_012092294.1:0-437 GCF_000956235.1 Wasmannia auropunctata | reverse complement strand
GGAGAGGCAGTTTTGACAGCGGCGTATCTAGAAAACCGGATGACGAGTCGCAGTATTGATAAAACGCCCGTCGAGTTATTTATCGGTGAAAAACCGGATATCAGTCATATCAGAGTGTTTGGATCGAAAGTCTACTCCATGGTTCCCAAGTAAAAACACAGGAAATGGGACGACAAGGCTGAAGAAGGAGTATTGGTCGGTTACGATGGAAATGCCAAAGGTTACAGAATCTTAAATCCTAAAACAAATCGGGTATGGATAGCTCGTTCTGTGAGAATTATAAAGCACGAAGATAAGCAGTCAGGGCATCACCAAGCATCACAAGAAGAAGGGGCTAGCAGCAGTGAAGCCAAGCCATCAAGAACTATTGAATATGAGATGCCAGAAAGAGATGAAATTAATGAAGATTCAGGATCAGAAAAAGAATCCGAAGAAGA
>NW_012092293.1:0-308 GCF_000956235.1 Wasmannia auropunctata | reverse complement strand
GTTCCTCAAGTTCCGAGATAACTATAGGAGATAACACGGAAATAGTATCGACGTATGTCTTTATGCGCGTGCAGGATGCTTTTGTCGATGCTCGGCGCTTCTTGAGCGCTGCAAGATCATTATCCATTGTGTATTAAGCACGGTATACTTTAATAAAACGAGAGGGTTTCTGGCTGGCTAGTTGAAACAGTTCCCCTTACCTTATAGTATCACGCATATAACTATACTTAAGCGCGGGAAAGCGAGAGCTGCTACGCAATGAAGCGCATGCGCCGATGACTGCGGCGTGATGATAGTCGGTGTCGTCG
>NW_012092292.1:0-508 GCF_000956235.1 Wasmannia auropunctata | reverse complement strand
TTTCAGCGGTTAATTGATTTCGTAGATCAGAATGAACAAAATACCAATGCGAAAATAAACGCTCAATTTGAGCTGTAGAGGCTGGGATTTTCATTAATTTATCCGCTAATTCTGCAAGATCAGGATATTTTTTGCTAGCCATAAACCAGTACGTATGAGGAAGTGTAAGATTTTTAGAATCTAAGATCTTGAATATATCTGTACCATGAATAAAAGCCTGTACGCCAAGATGATCACATAAATTTTCAACGTTCAACTCTTTCCTGAGGAAGTTATAGACTTCACATTGATACTTCTCTATATGCATAAATTTTTTACCTTTATAAATAGGATGTAAAAAATTAGCAGTTAAAATTGATGACCTTATAACTTTTTTCAGTCTCTCTTCCATTATTTTCTCATAGTTATCATTAACCGTTGGTATAGTTAATTTAAACCATTCTTCGCAAGCATCTGCTATGTTACTATCGGATTGCTGACATTTATTAATAGATCGGAAGAGCACACG
>NW_012092291.1:0-339 GCF_000956235.1 Wasmannia auropunctata | reverse complement strand
TTTTAGCTCTCTCACATTTGACACACTTATTTATTATTTTAATTATTTGTAAAAATAAGAAAGCCAATTTTGAATTTTCTTATACTTGTTTGATTTCAGGGGGGGGCAAATGCCCCTCTTGCCCCCCCCCTGCGGACGCCCATGTATAGACAGTCCCTATATAATATATATGCCTATTTGATCACGTGACGCGGTAGCATCGCGATCGACGCTATATGAAAAATAAATGTATTATTACGCGAGTTGGCCAACGGTTAGCAAACATTCCACGCGACGGAAAAAGTACCTGTGTGTGACGAAGTGTATTTTCTAGCTATATTCAACATCGTCATTATGGGA
>NW_012092290.1:0-1397 GCF_000956235.1 Wasmannia auropunctata | reverse complement strand
AGGACCAACGAACGCGCTGGTTCAACAAACGAAGTAATAGTGTCCTTTTGAGGACATTGACTCGTTTTCGAACCTTTGCAAAGCGCCTTCGACTCGCATCGTGCGCCTCTGTGCGTACCTGCGAGATAGCTTACTTAGTTACGTCCTCCCTTACCCCCTCCACTTCCAATTCCATCTCGTTCACGCACGAGACTCACTCTCTTTATCTACAAGCCCAAACAAATATCCTGGGGTCTGGACGTAACACTTTATTATGCCATATTTTAACATAAAATATGAAATATCTCATAATTATCCATTAATTTATTGATTATAATTGTACTTTAATATTTTTATGCACAAAATAATGAGATAAATCGATTCTAGTAAAGAAAATTCTCAGTTGCTTCTGATTTAAAAAACTACAATTTACAATAAAGAACTAAATATTTTTTTTACGCAACTGATTGTGAGCGTTTTCTGTCCACCATCGATTTATTTCATTATTTTGCATAAAAGTAGATACCGTTATCAAAAAATGAATAATTTATGAAACATTTCATATTTTATCAATATACGAAATAAAGTGACATAATAAAGTATAAAATATCTCGTAAATTATTAAATTTTCGGTAGTTTTATATGCATATTTTTATATGAAACATTTTTCCGCATTTTTTGTAGTTTTCGAGATATTTCGATGCAAAACTTAAAATGCAGAATCAAGAGACGCGGTAGCGGCGCGACGCCAAGTACATAAAAGTCAGGTAATGACCTGTGAGTATACGGCACTGGCGCGCTACCGCTAGCTTTATTTCAAAGTTTCCTCTCAGATTTCCAATTTTAATATCTCGGAAACGAAAGTTCTAATGAAAAATCTAATGACACTTTCATTATAGTATATCCATACGAGCTTTCTTGAGGCCAGTCCGAATGAAATCGGTGCAGTCAATCCCGAGATCTCGGGAATCTATAAAAATGCCACTTGGGCATTCCCGTTTTCAGTATTCTTCTTGTTCAATGTTCAGACCGTCCGCCAGGGCGCATTCACAACGCTCAAAGCAAGCAACAAGTCCGTCAAAATGCGTTCTTATGTGAGGTTACGCGCGCAGTTCGAAAACATAACGTGTCCATATTAGAGTCCTAGAAAACAGAGATGCGACATTAAAGGGTATGGCTGTCTGAATCACATGACAAAGCACCAATCAAATGATCAAAGCGCCATTTTAATTCACTATTGCACCTAATGCATCAAGATACAGCTTTGTAAAGTATGTACATATAAATTATATAGAGAAAAATTAAGACAATACAAAGTGTTGAAATTAGGACTGGTGATTTCCTTCGAAGGCTTCGAAGGTTTCGAAAGGTCGGCATTAAAATCTTCGAAATTCGAAGCTTCGAAACTTCGATACTTT
>NW_012092289.1:0-438 GCF_000956235.1 Wasmannia auropunctata | reverse complement strand
GCCTAAGTGACTGGAGTTCAGACGTGTGCTCTTCCGTTCTAATTTGAAAATTAAGCTTCGGACAAAATTTTTGTAAAGGAAAAATCGTCTTAGAATTGAGTCAAGAATACGTCTTTTCAAGGACGAGCGGTTGTTCTGAATCACCCTGTATATATAACACTTTATTTAACTTTGTACAGCACGTGTGACTCGAACAAAATTACGAAGGTAAAAGCAACGAACAAACGAACAACGTCTCAAAAAGAGGCGGGCTTCTTCCCGGAGAGAGAGAGGTCAAACGCCTAAGGCTGCGTTCAGATTCTACACCCGGGTGCACTCAGACACCTAGAAAGCGTTCAGATTCTCTTTGGGTGCCCCTGCCGGATTTTTAGGTGAAGCGTTCACATTGTCACTCTGCCCATCTTAGTTGGGTGAAAAAATCATCTGGCTTTTTAAGCC
>NW_012092288.1:0-355 GCF_000956235.1 Wasmannia auropunctata | reverse complement strand
TTTTCTACATCGGCCGCACCGATTGTCGCGGTCAAGAAATCAAACGGCAAGACTCGCATCTGTGGTGATTACTCGACAGGCCTCAATGACATTCTTGAGCCCAACCAGTATCCGCTTTCGACACCCGAGATGATCTTCGCCACGCTGGCAGACAAGAAAGTGTTTAGCAAGATAGACCTGTCGGATGCTTTCCTCCAACTCGAACTCGATGACGACGCAAAGAAGCTTCTCACGATCAACACATACTGCGGCCTCTTCACAGTCAATCGCCTGCAACCAGGAGTGAAGACGGCACCTGGTAGCTTTCAACAATTGATGGACACTATGCTTGCCGGTCTTGACGGAACCTTCGCCT
>NW_012092287.1:0-446 GCF_000956235.1 Wasmannia auropunctata | reverse complement strand
GCTCGTACTCTCTCTTCTAGCACTTGCTAAAGTCCGGTAACAATACTTATACTATTCTCGTTCTTCGTAAGGCGGTCCGATTGGCAATTCGCACTCTGGTGCCGTGCATCGGTTCGCGCTTACATCTGTACATATTGTATATAGCAAAGTTTCGCGTCAAAGAATAAAAAGTGTTCGGGTACAAGTACGGTCAATTTATTAGTAGCCACACATTTCCACGCTCATTCCTATCTCGCGGCATTTATCCAATCATCGCGTACACGTCTACTAAACAAAAAGATAAAACTTAAATGGTATCCTTCTTTGTATTTTGATGTCAACTAACTTTATTTCAGTGATATGTACCATATATTACTATTACCTGTATAAATGACTTGATATCAGTAAATGGCGTCAAGTTAAATTAAATAAAAATTATGAGATCGGAAGAGCACACGTCTGAACTC
>NW_012092286.1:0-459 GCF_000956235.1 Wasmannia auropunctata | reverse complement strand
TTCAGCGGGGAATAATTAAATTCACACACTGTCTTTTCGCGTAAGCGTTTATTAAAATATTTATTCAAGTTTGAAACTTCTCGCAAGCGATCGTTGTCGCGTCGCGCTCGTACTGCACGGACGGCGCGTCGAAATATTATTTTAAATCGGCCTGTTGACCGTGTCGATCGCGGTACATAGTAACGCGTCGAAAGATTGTTTGAGCCGGTCTGTAGACCGTATCGATCGCGGATCGCAGCAACGCCTGGGGACAATACCCTGAGCTGGACCGCGAGATTTGAGACAACGCCTGGGGACTGTAGCCCTGAGTCTCTTGTCACGGATCCGCGACAACGCCTTGGGGCTGTAGCCCTGAGTCGCGGATGGCTCGACCACGCACTATGCACAACTCGAACTTGGCTCGAAAGAGATATTTCTTTATAGCAAACTTCGTCGACTGATCGCTTCCGTGGCTATCGA
>NW_012092285.1:0-963 GCF_000956235.1 Wasmannia auropunctata | reverse complement strand
ATTCGTAGCTTCTAGTTTCTCTTCAGGTAGATGGAATCTGTCTGCGTTTCGAGACACCAAAGATAATACATTATCTCTTTCTTCATCGTTCAAACGATCGAGGTGTAACAGTTTTATAATCGCCTCTGTGCGTTTGTCAGTCAAATGCACAGCATCAGTATTGTCGTACATCGGATTAGAAAAGGCAGTAGCCGCTGTTTGCCCTAAGGTTTCAGCTGGCTTGTCAGACTGCAAATTTATATTCGCACGGTTTTCCACGAAGAGAGTATCGTCGGACTCAGTAACACAAGGATGATCACTTTCCTCGAAAGCGTCATCGTATTCAAAAACGCAAGGATGACCACTCTTGTCTAGAGCATCATCAGAAATAGTAACACAAGATTTAGTAACACAAGAATTAGTAGCACAAGGATGATCACTTCCTTCAGGAGCATCATCAGATTTAGTATCATAAGGTGAAGCAGATCCTCGGATTGCGACTACCTTCATGTTCTCAAGATTCAGTGAGTTATGATTACGGTTATAACGATTTTCCTTTTCATTATCGAGAGTATCGTTAGACTCAGCAAAATTCAGAGTTTCAACAAGATTCAGAGATTCAGAGTTCACTACCGTATGCCCTAAGGATTTGGTAGTCTTCGCAATATCCACTGTGTGTCCTAAGATTTCAGTAGTGCGAACAGATTCAAGATTCAGAGATTGGTTATCCAGGCGAAGGCCATCTTCGGCCTCATCCGCTTTATCAGAATAGATTCGGTCACAAGGATATCTCTCGAGATATCTGTCAGTAGCATTAGTCTCAGTGTCATATTCTTCCAACTCGATGGACGGTATTTCCATCCTAAAATCGAGCTCTGTTGTGTTAATTATTGGCAAGTGAGCTTTACCATTTACATTGGTCACAATAGCATTTCCAAAGTACACTCCACTTGTTGGAGTCACAAGCGGTACATATCCGTACGG
>NW_012092284.1:0-662 GCF_000956235.1 Wasmannia auropunctata | reverse complement strand
TGTGATTAGCCTACTTTAATCGCTACTAATTTAAAAACTATTATAGTCTGGACATTTTCGTATTAAGATTTTCGTCTTAGAATATTCTAAAGAATCCGCACTTAAAAGGAAATCGGCGAGTTTTGGGACACCCTGTATATGTGTATCACACGAGCACGAGAATTTATATCATTGCGCTTGCGCAGACTAACAGCCAATCAAATGTGGGCACCAGTTTACCTCGTCGCACCCAGTGAGATATACACATACTGGAGTAAGCCTTCCCTAAGAAAACGCGTGGTGGGGGTAGCCGCTGTGCGAGAGTGACAGCCATGCAGGTTGGGGACGTCTGCCTCACTTTAATAATGTCAGTTAAAGTGAGGCAGGCATCCCCAAGCTGTATGGCTGTCATTCTCGCACTACTGTTGCACAGTTCGGCCATCCCCACTACTTCAAGGCTCACTCCAGTATGTTATATATCTCACTGGTCGCACCGTCCCGCACTGGCTTTGCTTTCCCCTCACAACTCTATGCTCTGTCCCCTTATATTCCTATGTCCATGGCTGCGTTCAGATTCTACACCCGGGTGCACTCAGACACCTAGAAAGCGTTCAGATTCTCTTTGGGTGCCCCTGCCGGATTTTTAGGTGAAGCGTTCACATTGTCACTCTGCCCATCTTAGT
>NW_012092283.1:0-574 GCF_000956235.1 Wasmannia auropunctata | reverse complement strand
GACGTGTGCTCTTCCGATCTATGTGTGTTACCTATATGTATACATTTTTATATGGGACTGTTACGGTCCCATATGGGGCTATTACTATCTTACGTAAAACCTTCATGGTCCTTCACAGGACCTTTATGGTCCTTCACAGGACCTTTATGGTCCTTCATGGAACCTTCATGGTTCTTCATTGGACGTTCATGGTCCCATATGGAATACCTATGGGAATTTGCGGCAGGGAGACAAACAAAATTATAAGCTTATAGTTTGTTAAAGACATTAAAAAAGACAAAGCTTGAAGAACTTTTGCAAATAAATGGTAGAATCTTGTCTTATTCTTCGCTTGGTTTGAAAAAAATTTTAATTTCGCAACAATTGTACTTCAGTGTTTTGTTAAATCAGTAAAAAAAAATTTTTAATATTAACAGTCAGCACAAGAATTGTAAATGAATACGACGAGCAATTAAATGTTTAAAAAAGAATTATTTCATGTTATTAAAAGAATTCTCGCCAATTAATGTTTATTTGTTGTCAATTATTACAATAAATGTCTTATTATGTACATATAAAAATAAATATATTATAC
>NW_012092282.1:0-581 GCF_000956235.1 Wasmannia auropunctata | reverse complement strand
TTATTATCGTTCACCGCCTTCGCAACTCCTGCAGCTCCGCCAATCATCGAACCGAGAACTTCCAATATTGGCAGGATTGGCAACATATCACCGCGTTTCGCAACCGGTAGTACTCGCTTGCTCGTTGCACTCTTCTTCTTCTTCGTCTTCCTCTTCGTTTTCAAACCCATACCGAGCTTTGTTTTAGCCTTCATAGCGGCCCAAACGATCGTAGCAACAGCCTTTTCTCCAAAAGTCGAATCTTTTGCGGTAATGCGTTTCCGCGCTTTCGTGGCGAGTATCTCGTCAGCTACGTGTCGTTTAGCGAGATCGTTGCTATGCAAATAAGCTATGTCGTGTTCGCGACACGCCTCGTCCAGCGGGTTAATGCCTTGATCACCAATCGCCCTTCTAAATGTGTTCCCGGACCGCAAAACTGATATCCAGGGATATGCAGTTCGAAAGGAAGTGCGTTTATCGCGCGGTTTAACAAGCCACGACCTTTCGCCGACATTCGCTGCAATCCTTTATCAATGGTGCAGGACCGTCGATATGCGTTTGATGACACTGGAAATTATAGTGTTTTAGACATCTACGATATT
>NW_012092281.1:0-392 GCF_000956235.1 Wasmannia auropunctata | reverse complement strand
GAGTACAATTTTCTTCCAATTTACAGACATTAAAAAAATTAGAGGTAGTTTATCTTTTTTTGTGTGTAATGGATCGGCACGTGGAACGAATGTCCTTGTTACAATTTGTATTCTCTTCTTCTTTTAAATTGTTCCGTGTCTTAAAAATTTTTGCTTTCTTCACTTTGTTCACATTGCAATATTTAAAAACTTTATTTTTCCTTAAAAATTCTCTTAAAAATTACAAAATTATGTCCAATAGAGAAAATATGGCAACATTATACAAGTGTTTTCTTTTAACACTTTGGCTCAATTTAATATGAAAGAGCTTAATATAAAGATCCCTAGATACGCAATACCCATAGAAATCAAACATGAAAAGAATATTTAGTGATTAGAACCTTCCGGTTGAC
>NW_012092280.1:0-462 GCF_000956235.1 Wasmannia auropunctata | reverse complement strand
AGCGTGTCGACGAGTTCATCGAATCGCTTGAAGAAGAGAGTCGAAATAAACGTCCGTGATTATCGATCGGTGTACAACAATCAGTGATCCATCGTATCGCGCGACTTGAAAGTTGGAAAGACTTGGTGCGTAAACGATTCGTACATGTGGGCGCAGGACTCAACGCGGGGCTCAGGTGGCGCGAGATAGATACGGCTTTCGAAAGCCGTATACTGACCGGCGCCGTTATAAATTCCAGGCACATCGATCCTGGTCAATTTCTCGATGATGCGCGAGAAATCGTGTTTGAACATATGCGAGATATTATGCAGATGCATAATAGTATTAAAATAAACACAATTTTCAACGGTGAATTTGAATCGGGTGACAAACGCGCGAATAAAAGTGTTGCCACAAGAAACAGTGAAATCTATCGTTACACTGATTTACACGAGTGGTACGATTCACGCGTTGTTGAGCCTA
>NW_012092279.1:0-571 GCF_000956235.1 Wasmannia auropunctata | reverse complement strand
TCCTAGCCTCTTCCTCAGCATCTTCAAACTCTTCATCCTCTATTACGATGACTTCTTCTTCTGCCCTCGCTCTCCTTGGCAGCAAGAGCTCTCCACCACTCTCCGCGCTTTCGTTGACACACTCGCCGCTCAACTCCTCATTGAACACCACATCTCTTGAGACGGTAACTCGCCGTGTCTGTGGGTCGTACAAACGATAATTTGCCGACTCCCCTTCATACCCCACGAGCAGAACCTTCTTCGATTTCACATCTAATTTCTTTCGAAAATGTTTGGGCACGTGTATATATGCTACAGACCCGAAAACCCTCACGTGCCGAAGATTCGGCTTCCTTCCTGTCCAGGCCTCATACGGTGTCTTTAATAGTTTCCTCGTTGACTGTACCGTCCGATTTAGTACATAGACCGCTGTACTCACTGCCTCGGCCCAGAGCCACTTGGGAAGATCCTTTGCGCAAAGCATCGTTCTCACACTCTCCACAATTGTCCGATTTGCTCTTTCCGCCTTGCCGTTTTGCTGCGGCGTGTGCGGAGCGGTTGTTTCGTGCACGATCCCTCGATCGACCAAATA
>NW_012092278.1:0-490 GCF_000956235.1 Wasmannia auropunctata | reverse complement strand
TATACAACGAGATAGAGTCCAAGAAAATTGGGAAACCGGGATCGGGCGCAGCGAACAGGCGTAACGCTGAACGAACGCCCCGAGTGCGCCTAATCACACCACAGCCGCAAGAATCACCCGAGGGCACGCAAGTATAAACGTTACTTGCAATAAAATTGGAAAACCACCTCAGTTGTTTTACCCAGTAAGGATTTAACAGATGAACGTGCTAATTTTATGATTGATACGGGATCCGATATAAATATTATAAAAAGGGAATCTCTTGATAAGAACGTACCCATTGATACGAAAGTCATCTTTGCATTGAGTGGAATAACAAAAGGTCGAACTCGTACGATAGGCGTGGCAAAAATACGCATTTTCGACATCGACGTGTTGTTTCACGTAGTCACTGATGATTTCCCAATCCAACAGGATGGAATCTTGGGCACAGAATTCTTTAAGAGCCATGAAGCAACGATAGACTACCCGAGGGCAAGTCTAGTTGTAA
>NW_012092277.1:0-413 GCF_000956235.1 Wasmannia auropunctata | reverse complement strand
TTTTCTTCTTCTTGGCTTCTTTTCAAAATTTTCTTGTCTATAATCTTTCTTCTTCTTCGCACCACCTGAAAATCTTTCCTTGTATAATTATCTTTCTATATCCTATTTTGACTTGTTTTCCCTCCAGCTTCTCCTTCTTTGCTCTCTTTCTTATCTTCCACTGCACCTGCCTTTCTTCCGGCGTTAAATCATGGTCGATGTAAATCCTTCTATTGCCTAACTTTTTCTTCTCCTTCATTATTTCCTCTTTCAGTTCCCATCCGCTCATCTCTACTATAATTGCTTCTCTTCCTTCTTTTCCAACGATCTGTATTCTCTTCACTCCTTCCTTCACACCGAACTCTTTTACTAGAAAATCTTTCGCCGTTTCTTTCCAATCCCCCTCCCCTCTTTTCAATCCTCTTATTACCAGG
>NW_012092276.1:0-496 GCF_000956235.1 Wasmannia auropunctata | reverse complement strand
AAGCCATTTTATTAAACGTCGTTTTTGTAGCCACTGTCAAATCGGCGTTGCGGGGATCTGTCATTCGATTGAACCTGGAGCAATAAACCAAAGTTTTTTAAAAACTATATAATATGTACTACGAAGTATATACGGATATTTTAAAATATAGATTTTTATAAAAATTGCAAGCATTTGAAAAAAAAATGTCTATTTCGGCCAAAAAATTTTGTCAAGAAATGTTAAATAAAAAAAAAGTATTTAACATATCAAAATATCCGTACGTACTTCTGTAGTGCATATTATATAGTTTTTAAAAAATTTGGTTTTTTGCTCCAGGTTCAATCAAATAGAAGATCCCCGCAACGCCGATTTGACAAAACGACGTTTAATAAATTGGCTTCAGCGTCGCCATTTTGTTAAAAAAATAAAAAAATAAAATATTTTTTACTTCTAAAGACTTGTATTATTAAAACCTTAAAACGAATTTTTGTTACTTTTATTGTTTTCCTAAAAA
>NW_012092275.1:0-441 GCF_000956235.1 Wasmannia auropunctata | reverse complement strand
TTTCGGACTTTGCGTTGCAATATATCCGCTCGTAGGATATGTAGAAAGAAAATAAAAACAACTTTCATTACACAAACCGAACTCAAGCTGTCGATTAAGCCTATTTGGAACTTAATCGGTTGGACCGTTATTAAGATCTCAAAATCTCGGGTGCTCGCAACGCGACGGCTCGCGTTAAGAGACCCGGCATGGCTTGTTAAACACTTGACACCAAGCCACTACCGTGTCTCCTGATTATGGACGTTCAGTACGACTCTAGCATTGTGGTAGTGTTGTTACTGTTCGTTTCTATGAGCTTATCATGGCATCCCGTGTGATTTGTTTTATCTGCGAAGAAACTGTGAACGATGAGGATAACGTTGTAGTAAAGGAAAAAGGTTTGGAGACTTTCAGAGCATCAAGTGTGAAGAGAAATGACGGTAAAATTAATTTCTTGAAAAA
>NW_012092274.1:0-358 GCF_000956235.1 Wasmannia auropunctata | reverse complement strand
GCTTATCTAGCAGAAAACAAGTAGAAATAACTTTGAGTCTGTATACAATAAATATCAATATGTATTAGGTTAAAACTGATTGTGAAAAAATATTTAGTTGAATAATTCATACTTTTCGTGAAAAAAAATTAATTTTAAAAAATCGTTATCAATTTTTCAAATTTTTGTGAAGACTTTTTCATGATCAATTTGATTGAACGAGTTGATTGCATCTTGAATTACATCATAAAATACATTTTTTTAAATTAATCTGTTCATCCTCTCGCGACGATGCCTTAAATTACCTATCATGCATTTATCATGAATAAATGTTAAGAATATAGCATAAACTCTACTGTATTTTCGATCGACAAATAAA
>NW_012092273.1:0-371 GCF_000956235.1 Wasmannia auropunctata | reverse complement strand
TGATGTTGCGATCGGTAATGGGAAAATAGACGTGAACATCTGTCCGATTGGAAATACGTTTCCACGTTTGCAATAACATACGTACGTGCTTGCAGTAATCGAGACGGCAGAAAGAAGCGAGTCGAGATACTAAGGCTTTTACGGCATTGTAAAAGTTTGAAAAAAAAACTGTGGCATTTTTTAAAAGATTTATATATGAGCATTTTTGTAATGCTCATAATTATAAATGTATTAAAAATTGCGATAAGAAAATGATTAGATTAACAAGTACATTTTATCAGTCGCAATTTTTCAAAACGGTAGCCCTGATAACTAAAACACTATTTCAACTATTGTTTCGAATTTGATACGTATATTTTTGGATAGAGCCT
>NW_012092272.1:0-449 GCF_000956235.1 Wasmannia auropunctata | reverse complement strand
AATTGTAACAACATCATATTCCATTTCAGGTGTCCCACACAGGCGATTCCAGAGGACGGACGTCGATCGCCCGCGCTCAACAGGCAATCTCGCGCAACGGTAAGTAACGATTGTACGTAGTAGAATAGTTTGCAACAATGTCATATTTCATTTCAGGTATCCGAGGCAAAACGTCGACGGAATTACACATTGCGGGGGATTGGCCAACGGGCCTAGGGATCCAGGGGGCGAAGCCCTCTGGTGGGGGTCCAAGGGGGCGAAGCCCCCTGGACGGGGGGGCTTCGGAAAGGGCGAAAAAACTTGATAGTAAAAAAAAACCATGCAGAAATAAAGACGAGGTATATATTGGTATTCAACGGCAGGGAGCTTTCCCCTATGAATGTAGGAAACATGATAGAGATTACGTCGAGAAGACGACATTGGTCTGTAAATGTAGCAAACAACGTGAC
>NW_012092271.1:0-337 GCF_000956235.1 Wasmannia auropunctata | reverse complement strand
TATACCCTACTAAGGGTTGCTAGCATTTTGAAATATGACTATTTTTTATTGCGAGACGAATGGGTTTTAGTCGAAACTGTGTATAAATGTTGAGAGAGTATAGACAGGTATACAGATACCTTTGAAAATGAGATCGTAAAGATAACATTCCTTTCTCTCACATTTCTATAAGATTTTGAAAATGAGATCGTAAAGATAACATTCCTTTCTCTCACATTTCTATAAGATTGTAAAAATGAGATCGTAAAGATAACATTCCTTTCTCTCACATTTCTATAAGATTGTGAAAATGAGATCGTAAAGATAACATTCCTTTTTTTCTCGCATTTCTGTAAGA
>NW_012092270.1:0-395 GCF_000956235.1 Wasmannia auropunctata | reverse complement strand
TGCCTATGGTGTCGCAGGGTATGTTTTGTAGTGCAGCTCATAATTGCAAACTATTCATAACCACCAAGAATTGATAAGTGGATTTTCCTCTTCTTCTTCTTCTTTATTATGGTTATTACGATTATGCCACATCATAGAATGTGATGGAGGTGGTGGTGATAACTGCGATACCGACAACGATGTAGAATCCAGGAGATCATGATCTTTAATCCATTTTCTGATACGTAACGCATTATTTAAAGCACAAGTATATTCACGATTGTTTGTTCGATTTTTTATGCTATGAATGAGACATGTTTGCTCTAGCTGAGGTAATTGATGAAATGGTGGGCACTCCTCCTTCTCCTCCAAATTTATAATGTTTCTACTAGTGACACGATGGAGAAAAGCCGATT
>NW_012092269.1:0-595 GCF_000956235.1 Wasmannia auropunctata | reverse complement strand
GTCGGTGAGACGGGCGAAATACTACAAAGCCTCCGGGAGCCGCCGATACGCTAAGTTATTTAATCAAGGTCGCTACGGAACTAGAAAGTGGTTACAAACGGTACTTCGGTATTCGGGCGCGGGAGCCACGCAAACGTAGCCCCGCGGCCCGCGCCACGCGTCCGCCTCCGAAAATCGGAAGGACGCAGGACTCGAAACTACCGCCCGCGGTCGGGTCCGTAGATCCCTTGTGACGGACGGTCCAAAAAAGGTACGTCCCGTCACAACTCATACCCACGTAGATCGGTTTGTTCAATTTCACTTCGAGTCTTCGTAATTCAACGGCGATCAAATCCTCAGAAAAAACGCTTCTGCTATGAAAATTCGGTTTCGCTTTCATTGCCTCCGCGCCGTACCGCCCTTCCCATCGCGTTGCAAGTCGAACGTCCACGTGATTACGCACGTTCTCGATGGTTTTACCGAATACGGCATTATTCATTAATTTATACAGATTTTTCTCAAAATTGTTTCTCGCGTAGGTTCTTAGCGGCGTGTTGAGTTCGATATATCCACGAAGCCACGGCGATTGTACAAATTCCAATATCCGATGAATTTT
>NW_012092268.1:0-878 GCF_000956235.1 Wasmannia auropunctata | reverse complement strand
ACGTACGTACGTACGTACGTACGTACGTACGTACGTACGTACGTACGTACGTACGTACGTACGTACGTACGTACGTACGTACGTACGTACGTACGTACGTACGTACGTACGTACGTACGTACGTACGTACGTACGTACGTACGTACGTACGTACGTACGTACGTACGTACGTACGTACGTACGTACGTACGTACGTACGTACGTACGTACGTACGTACGTACGTACGTACGTACGTACGTACGTACGTACGTACGTACGTACGTACGTACGTACGTACGTACGTACGTACGTACGTACGTACGTACGTACGTACGTACGTACGTACGTACGTACGTACGTACGTACGTACGTACGTACGTACGTACGTACGTACGTACGTACGTACGTACGTACGTACGTACGTACGTACGTACGTACGTACGTACGTACGTACGTACGTACGTACGTACGTACGTACGTACGTACGTACGTACGTACGTACGTACGTACGTACGTACGTACGTACGTACGTACGTACGTACGTACGTACGTACGTACGTACGTACGTACGTACGTACGTACGTACGTACGTACGTACGTACGTACGTACGTACGTACGTACGTACGTACGTACGTACGTACGTACGTACGTACGTACGTACGTACGTACGTACGTACGTACGTACGTACGTACGTACGTACGTACGTACGTAGTACGTAGTAGAGAGTAGAGAGAGAGAGAGAGAGAGAGAGAGAGAGAGAGAGAGAGAGAGAGAGAGAAATCGCAAATTAGGCATGCGACCGACAGAGATAGCTATAAGGATCATCGGGGAAGAATTCCGACAGGCGGGTGCTCGCCATACATCTTGCTCCTCGACAGCTCATCTAAGAAAAAAAT
>NW_012092267.1:0-589 GCF_000956235.1 Wasmannia auropunctata | reverse complement strand
GTGTATAAGAGACAGCTATATTATCGTTCCAAGCTACTACTTGAATCTTTCTTCCGTTTCCATTATTAAGATAGAATTTGAAAAATTTTAATTGTTGTTGATTACCAACGATTCGAGAAGATAATCCATCGACATATCCAATTACTTCACTGAGAAAAATACGATGAGTAACAATAATTACATTTATGTAATAATGGTTAAATATATATTATATACATTGTGACGGGACGTCCCTTTTTGGACCGTCCGTCACAAGGGATCTGCGGACCCGACCGCGGGCGGTAGTTTCGAGTCCTGTGTCCTTCCGATTTTCGGAGGCGGACGCATGGCGCGGGCCGCGGGACCACATTTGCGTGGCTCCCGCGCCCGAATACCGAATACCGTTCGTGATCAACTTTTTAGTTTCCGTAGCGATCTCGATTATCTAGCATAGCGTATCGGCGGCTCCCGGAGAATTTGTAAAACTTCACCCGTCTCACCGACGTCGCAGCAGCCACGAGAAGAGGACCACGAGGGCGGAGAAGGCACCGCAAGGAAACAACATGTACAGGTCGTATTTGAGTTCGCGTTCCTTTACATAATTTGAGAG
>NW_012092266.1:0-314 GCF_000956235.1 Wasmannia auropunctata | reverse complement strand
TAAGGTTATATACTATATAGCGCAATACTTTTATCTAAATCGCATAAACATTATGTAATTGTCCATACAAATTTTGATTAGGTGCGTTCCGACAACACAACGGCCACCGTTCCCTTTGGACGCTTATAGCGCTCAAGGTGCCTTTTCATACGCAGCACGCAGCAGTAGCAAAATGTCACGTGATTCAAATTTTTTAAAACCGCTTCCGCCGTATTTGCTGCGCATGAAAAGGAATTTGCAGCAACATATTAAAACATTTAACCTCAATATAAATATAAGTATATAGCGACATAACCGCAAAATCCGTTCCGCAG
>NW_012092265.1:0-399 GCF_000956235.1 Wasmannia auropunctata | reverse complement strand
CCTTTTGATTTCAAGCACGGCCAGATAACTCGCCAGATAACTTTGAACATCTACATAGTTATTTTCCATCCGGACGAGACCATAGGCATAATTATTTGATTAAACGAACTTACCTGTAAGTGAAGTTCGATCATAATTATGCTGGAGGTCTCGTCCGGATGGACACTTCCCACCCTAGGTCCTCTTTTGGCTCTGCCTATTCCCACCCTCAGGGTGGCGACTTGCTGGCCTTGGTGGATTTGAACTATGAAGAAGCATGGCGCACACCCGCCATTGGTGGCGGCGCGCAAGCCGACAGCGGCTGCGCGGGAAGGCGCTTAGGGCGCATTTTCACTCTGGCGGTGCAACTTTTTGAAAGTTTGTTCAATCGACGTGCAGGGATGCACTACTACATAGTTA
>NW_012092264.1:0-490 GCF_000956235.1 Wasmannia auropunctata | reverse complement strand
TCCCGGGTAGCAGGTCCGACAGCTGTTCGTCTCCCTCGATCTCGCTCTCTCGCTATCGGTCGTTCGCTCTCCGTCGCTCGCACGCTTGATCGACCGCACGCTCTCTCCGCTCGCACGCAAAAGCGGCGTAGATCGCGTTCAATTCGCGATCGATGCCTGCACCCCCTGCCCGGGGGGTGCGCAACACAGCGGCGCAGTCGGCCGCGACCAATCACAGCGCCGCGGGGGTCCTGCCGTGGCACGGGCGCGATCAGGTGATTCTGCGCCTCGCGCCCGCGCGAGGTCGCTCTATATCCGGGACGTGGCGGCGTGGAATCAGATGGGCGCGTCCTTCGCCCTTGAATTCCGGGACGAGTTGGCTATCTCACCCCGGCAGCTCTCGGGTGCGTTCAGATATCTCACCCAGCGAGTAAGGGAAGGGTGGACTGGGTATGGGCGGAGCTACTGTCAGGTGACCTCGGTAGATTGAAGTTTCTGAACGCATCTGAGA
>NW_012092263.1:0-357 GCF_000956235.1 Wasmannia auropunctata | reverse complement strand
TTGATATAGTATGACAGAAATAGCGAGTCAGTTTTCTATCAAAACGATAATGGAAGTACAATCATGCGCCAGGCAGGAGGAGGCCCGCGGGATGCTAGGATGGGGGGGGGAAGTTACCGTTCGTAGATGTATATGTTGTTGTGTATATGTTGTGTGTGTGTGTGAAAGGGGAGGGGGCTGGCTGGCTAGCTGGCTGGCTGGCTGGCTGGCTAGCTGGCTGGCTGGCTAGCTGGCTGGCTGGACAATCTGTAATACACAAATTAAAAACAAATGTACAAAAATGCAATCCAACGTTGCATATATTTTTATAGTAGAAAATCTTACCTTATATCGTCGTGTGGGAATGCTTCGTAGAAC
>NW_012092262.1:0-591 GCF_000956235.1 Wasmannia auropunctata | reverse complement strand
TTCCGCTCGTCCGTTCGATCCCGGACGAGCCCCCCAAAATGTTACGCCCGGGGCGGTGTATCTCGCGATCACGCACTCGCCCGCGTAACGTTCGCACTTCCGCACCCGCGTTCGCGCACGCGCACCGGAAGGTCGCGGAGAAATAAGAAAGAACACCAATTAGAAACACAAGGAACACGCTTTATTCTAATGACTGTGAACAAACGCAGCGTATAGACAGAACAGAGCTCAGCACGTCCGAACGGGTCGACGGCTCGTCTCCAAGTCTAATATGTCATCCGTTTGACAGATGATAACGCGTCGTCAGGGAAACATCTGACAGCTGGACCGGCTCGCTGGTACATCGAACGACGCGGGCAAAGACACGGGCGTAACAATATGTAGAAACATTTATTTAGTTTTGTCTGTCGTCCTTTTCATTTTTATCCATCCTGTAACACAATAAAAACAACAATTATTAGTTTCATTTGGAATAATTTGTATAGGAAAAAGAAAGAAAATTAATAATTAAAATATAATAACTTTTAAATTGACAAATATTAAATAGGTGAAAAAAGGCAGTTAAGAGTCCCACGCAGTTCTTGGTGCGTA
>NW_012092261.1:0-470 GCF_000956235.1 Wasmannia auropunctata | reverse complement strand
ATGTTGAGACCTTTGTGCCAGAAACGTTACAGATATTACTCGAGAATATGATTTTGAAAAACAAACGTGGTTCTTTGACAAAATGGAAAAAAATGCACTGCTCTTGCACATTGTATAATTTCTGCTATAAGTCCTAAATCATTTTTGTCATCTTTGCAAATCGGAGTAGCAGCGTATATATTTAAAAAATACGCATCCAAATAACCAAATAATATTAAATATATTATCATTGCTGGGATTTTGTTCTTCATATAAAGAAGCAGTACTTTTTGAAATATCAACAATTATGCGATCGCCACTCTTGATTAACGAAAAGGCGTTCTCTCAATTTGTTTTCGATAACGCAGATTTTAATACACAAACATTAGATGGATTCAATACTTTTCACGCCATGGGTGGTATTCACTGTATCACTCCTTTTAATTCTATTGCTCCAGATAAAAAAATTGTACGCCTTACAAGAATGCCAT
>NW_012092260.1:0-307 GCF_000956235.1 Wasmannia auropunctata | reverse complement strand
CGTGTGCTCTTCCGATCTATAGATGAAAGGGGACAAGATTGAAATTTTGCGATGAAGACGACGACGACAATATAGAAGACTAAAGAGACCATACAACATTGAAATTTTATGAAAAAAAGCGAAGAAAAAGACAGCGGCAACAACAGCGACGAAATTATAAATTATAGACGAAAGGGGACAAGTTTGAAATTTTGCGATGAAGACGACGACGACGACGACGACGACGACGACGACGACGACGACGACGACGAATCTGAATGACATAAAATCGGGCAAGGAAATGCATACACTTTATGCGCTTATGCAT
>NW_012092259.1:0-355 GCF_000956235.1 Wasmannia auropunctata | reverse complement strand
TGTCTCTTGTCTGTTTCACTGGCTCGTTTAGAACAAGCATCTCACGTTATCGTAATCGTTTCCGTACATGCAATCTAAACAGTGATTTCCTCTCCGCGAAAATCAAGTAAGCGACCGTCTTGATCCACAATGCGAATCGTCAAGTCCGTAATACTCCGTACAATGATCGGAAGGTAAATGATCTGGTTTCGGTGTTTCTGAGATCTTATATCCTGGCGGTACGTTTGGTGAAAACTCATGTATCGTGTGCACGCTCGTCTCATTGCTGTACGCACCCGTAGTCACGTTGCACTCGATGCGAATGATGTTTACGTTCATGATATTTATCGGTGCTGTCTCTTATACACATCTCTGA
>NW_012092258.1:0-407 GCF_000956235.1 Wasmannia auropunctata | reverse complement strand
TATTATGGTAGTATAATAATAATATGATAATAATATGAAAATAATATATTAATAATAATATAATAATAATGTAAACATTAAACGTTGGCAACGTTTTGTCACGATTCTTATGTGCTCGCAGCAGTGTTGTCAGTTTATAAGAATAATAATATAATAATAATAATAATAATAACATAATAATAATGTAAATATATTAGACGCGGTCTCTTGTAAAATTCTTTATAAAAATGATCTATATGTATAAACCATAAAAAATACAAAATATAAGTAAATATTTAATCTAACGTGGAATCAGCAATATCTGCAGCATATAATCTTAAAGTAGAGGGGTCTTTTTCACTAGCACAGTTATATAATTTCTCATGCGACATAAGAGACAAATGTTTTTCCTCTATAATCATGTTTAG
>NW_012092257.1:0-744 GCF_000956235.1 Wasmannia auropunctata | reverse complement strand
TTAAATCGCGTATCGTTTATTGATTTTGTTGGAACCTCTTACATGTACCGCGGCACCTCACCGGACCAACGGAGCATGGGCCGAAGAGGCTCGAGGACAACGAAAGCAGCAGGGAGTTGGAGTACGGGCGACCGGGCGCCGGAGCAAAGGGGACACGCACCGGGCACGCGGCGGACAGGTGATCGAGCGCGCGAACGCGCGCAAGAATACCCGAGCCGCCAGGGGCGCGACTGGGACGGCGAGCACTGTGGCTGAGGCCCGCGGCGGGCACTACGGCCGGCGATTTCCCCAGGGCCCGGGGACGTCGCCGAGAGCTGCCGGGGCGAGATAGCCCCGGAATTCAAGGGCGAAGGACGCGCCCAGCTGAGTCCACGCCGCCAAGTCCCGGATATGGGGCGACCTCGCGCGGGCGCGAGGCGCCCAGCTGATGCATCACCTGATCGCGCCCGTGCCACGGCAGGACCCCACACGGCGCCACGATGGGTCGCGGCCGACTGCGCCGCTGTATTGCGCACCCCCGGGCTGGGGGTGCAGGCATCGATCCGCGATCGAGCGCGATCGACGTCGCTTTTGCGTGCGAGCGAGCGGAGCGTGCGTGCGATCCAGCGGAGCGACCGCTCGAGATAACGAGAGAAAGAGAGAGAGCGAGAGCGTGCACCGACGTACGAGAGAGAGACGAGCGGCTGTCGGACCTGCTACCCCAGGAGGCCTAGACGGAGATCGTGCCGGTGAGGTGACCCTCTT
>NW_012092256.1:0-416 GCF_000956235.1 Wasmannia auropunctata | reverse complement strand
TCAGGATTATGCAATACTTGGTACGCCCGGTCAACGCACGGAGTTCCGCCTGCGACACGTATCTCTCCCTGTGCAACGTTAGATCTTCGCTCTGATCACTAATGACACCCGTATCGGACGACAACGTGCCTTCCGATTCATCCTCCACATCAACTTCCACGTCTTCGCACGATGAGCCATTTGACACACTCTTTGACCGATTCATTAGACTTCCGAGGCACCTTCTGTGACACCGCGCGCTTTGAATGACCTCTTATACCTCTGGCCGCTTCTTTGTCTAAATCATTTGTCGTCGCATTTTCGTTGAGCCTATAAACAGCAGCCGCATATCGGCGCTTCTTTCAACAACCTCCTCTTCCCCTTATTATTATTATTATCTAACGGTGTCACGTTGCAAAAGGACCGTCGATGTATAC
>NW_012092255.1:0-361 GCF_000956235.1 Wasmannia auropunctata | reverse complement strand
GGGCGGTTCGATAAAGCCGCATTGAAGTTACGGATGCTTCGCGTTAGAGAACTTTATCACGCATATGAAGAATTTCACGACGAGCTCATCTTGTTAGATCTGAGCGACAATCACCGAGACGAATTTACGAACGTGCAGGAAAGATTTTATTCGCTTGCCGGCAAGGTCGAGGAGATCATCAATCTCGTTGTGCCTACCGCGGTCGCCGGCCCCTCGAATGTTCCAGCGGTCGCCGGCCCTTCGAATGTTCCAGCTTCCCAAAACGATATCGGGACGGCCATTGTCGCGAAACGACAAATGAAGTTGCCTCAAGCGTCGTACCCAGCTTTGATGGCCGATACGAAAATTGGTTAGCCTTTAA
>NW_012092254.1:0-466 GCF_000956235.1 Wasmannia auropunctata | reverse complement strand
TTATCGGTGTCCGACAACCGTTTTGATTGCGGCCCATCCCTCGTCAAGTATCACGGATCATGACGAATGAAATTTTTTTTCGCGCGAGGCGTGTCGGAACATCTACGGAGACTGCCGCATAAAACTCACCCGTTAAATGTCGGCAACTCGATATTCGTCGAATAAACTTTCCGCGTTTCGCTTTTGTTGTATTACGGCAGGGTTCCGTTTCACGCATGATGCGCATGATTTATCCTTTCATCTTTGTTTAACATGTGGTGAACAACAAAGATACTATGATATATCAGGCGCATCATGCGTGAAACGGAACGCAGCTAAGGATTGCTATCCCTTCCACCATGGGTTCGTCACTTTCGTCAGTCGCCCGTCGCCGTCCGCCCGCCGCCGGTTGGGCAGGTGAACCGTGGTAGTTGGATCAGTTGGTCGTTAGTCGTTGGATCCTACAGACAGATCTGAAATACAGAAG
>NW_012092252.1:0-715 GCF_000956235.1 Wasmannia auropunctata | reverse complement strand
CGAAGAGTTACCAAAACTGTCGAAATATATAGCACGATTGCCCCTCTTTGCGTATGCCATCCAATGAGTACCGAGTCCCTCAGCATTGTCCAAATTCACGATACCGCTCTCATTTTGACGTACTCCTCCCGTCGGTAAAGTGGTTCGCATGAAAATACCTCTGAAATATGGAATATGCATACGTTCAGCCAATTGTTGCAGTTGTATGTTGGTAGTTGCACCTGTTGGAAATTTAACGTTTTTTTTTTGGAGTTTTTTTTTCCGTCATCGAGACGCCTCGACCGCGCTTATACGGAGCGAGATAAACTCCGTGACCTTCCATGACGCGATTGTGACGTTTCAATTCTTCCAGCTGACGCTGCGCGGCTTTGGTATCGCTCACGGCCTTCGCGACTCCCGCCGCCCCGCCGACCAACGAACCAACAACACCCAACAGTGGCAAGAGTGGCAGGATACTTCCGCGTTTAGCTACCGGAAATATTCGCTTGCTTTTTTTCCTCTTCGTTTTTAAACCCATGCCGAATTTTGTCTTGGCTTTCATAGCCATCCAAACAGCTGTGGCTGCGGCTCTCTCTCCGAGAGTCGAATCTTTCGCGGTTATGCGTGTTCGCGCTTTTGCGGCAAGTTGTCAGCCACGTGCCGTTCAGCGAGTTCGTTGCTCCGCGAATATGCGATGTCGTGCTCGCGACACGCTGCGTCCAGTGGATTAATGCCC
>NW_012092251.1:0-324 GCF_000956235.1 Wasmannia auropunctata | reverse complement strand
TAAGAATCTTATTGGCCGGATTTCGTTTAAGTAATGTGTATGTATTAGTGCCACTTAAAGCTAACTCCATTTTCTTAACCTAATCAGTTTTATCAAGTGCAACCACCGTATCCCCCTTATCCGCACGCGTGAATAAGATGTTCGGATTATTTTTCATAAATAGCTTTGTATTAGATAAGGCTGACAATACTTTTCTGTCTATGGCTGATTTTAAAGCGCCTATGTTTATAGTTTGGTTGAGTAACGACATGATTCTGTTTCTCATACCTTTTTTCATGAGATCCGGCATAGGAAGTCTCATGATACTGTTTTCCGTTTGTTTGA
>NW_012092250.1:0-418 GCF_000956235.1 Wasmannia auropunctata | reverse complement strand
TCGACTAATTTTTTTTCGTTTTTACTTCCTTCGCCTCTATTACATTTCATATCTATTTCAATCTTGTGAAAAGATTTTTCAAATTCCGTTCGGTCAATTCGAAGATATTCATATAACTGTAATGTCGGTAATTCCGATCTTCCAACATCGTTCTAAACAAAGATAAAAAATTCACTGTGTTATACTGTGTTTTTGCTGGAAAACGCACATTTTTTGGAGACGTATAAAGCACTGACCTGTACATATTACATGGATTGCTGATAATTTAAACTCAAATTTTAAAAATTCAAAATAGCGGATTTAATATTTTACTAACTAAAAATTTCAAAAATTTTGTAAAATTAAATTTTACAAATTTAATGGCGGTCATATTAAATACACCATTTTGAATTTTTAGAATTTATGTAAGTTTAGATTA
>NW_012092249.1:0-304 GCF_000956235.1 Wasmannia auropunctata | reverse complement strand
TTAACTAAGCAGATTAATTTTCTCTAACAAATCTCGGAGCTGTGTATCGCTTTTTTTACTTCGACTATTCGGTAGGACGACTCGAGCAGAAGTGCGCTCCACTTTTTCCCCTTTTCTTTTTACTGACTCATTGCTCCAAAATGGATAAACAAGTACAAGGTCGAAACGCATTCCTTTGAACCACGCTTTCGCAACGTGTCAGTTCATGCTCGATCCTACAGCGCTGTTTTTGAATTTAGATTATTTATTATTTCAACATTCCCTTTTAATCTTAATTCTTTCGACAAACAAAAAAAAATTTGAC
>NW_012092248.1:0-346 GCF_000956235.1 Wasmannia auropunctata | reverse complement strand
TATTTTATAAAAGACCAACGAATTTAATTCTCTTCGTTTCAAAACGCTTACTCTTAATTTCCTTCTTTCTGGTCTTAATTTCTTTTTTCAGGTATCAGTTTTTGTTACATACAAATTGTCAGATGCTGTGTCTAATTAAATTCATTGGTGTCTAATTAAATTCATTCTTTTATAAAATATTACATAAGTACATGTCCCTTCACCTTTGTTACATACATAATTGTTCACTATTTTATTTCTTTAATTCCTTTTTCTCTTAATTATTGTAAAAAACATATTGTGACATATCTATTGATTACAATTAAAAAGATATTATTAACACTATTATAATATTTTGTTAAACAAA
>NW_012092247.1:0-383 GCF_000956235.1 Wasmannia auropunctata | reverse complement strand
TCGACCGGAATCACAGAAATTGGGATGAGCGAATCCCAGAGTTACAATTCGCGTATAACTCTGCACGTCACGACGCGACCGGCTATTCACCGGCTTACTTAAACCTGGGACGCGAGCTGGTTTCCCCGCAAAATGTTAACGCCTCCCGTTCAGCACCGGCGCCGCCGCCGGATGTGACGCGTCGCTACCTCGAGGAGGCTTACGAGCTGGTCAGGGTGCATCTCGCACGCGCCTTTCAAAGACAGCAAAAACACTATGACCTGAGACGCCGACCGTGGAAGCCGCGCATAGGAGATTGGGTTTGGAAGCGGGAATACCCACTCTCCAACAAAGCCGCCGCTTTCAATGCGAAACTCGCGCCCAAATTCCGGGGCCCTCTCGAG
>NW_012092246.1:0-1433 GCF_000956235.1 Wasmannia auropunctata | reverse complement strand
TCGTACCAAATCTTTTTGCATCACTCGAAAATCTCCACATTTCAATCCATTAGTAACTACGTCAAATGTTACCTCAGAAAGAGCAGCGAGGGCAGCGTGACTGAAGAGACCGTTCATCGTTCGCAGTAGCGCGAAAAGCGTCGGCAGAATGGGGATTACATGGGGTGTCGCCGGGTTTCGGTACACCGGATTACCGCTCTCGCTGAGCGCGGCCACGAAGCCACCCCTGGCCGCGCGGTCGGGATCCTCTGGGATTGAGCATCGTTTGACTACACTCAGCACCGTGCAAATACACATCATGAGATCGCTGCGATTACGCCTGACCGGATCCTCCAGCATGTCCTCCACCGGCGGTCTGTCGAGCCCCACAAATTGCATGAGTTCCAGCGGTCCCTCGAACCACTCCGTGCCCATCGCGATGAACTTGCTGGACGCGTCGCCGATCACCTCCGTGACGAATCGCGTCTGCCGCTCGTAGTCGCAGAAGTGATTCGAGATAAGGAGCAGCGCCTCGTACAGCATGACGCTCTCCATTCGAGACAACGGGCTCGGCTCCCGAGTCAGACTGCGCACCATCGTGTGTATCTGCTCGAACACCGGCAGCAACAACAGCGGATACTTGAGGCTGATCTTCACCATCAGACTGGCCGCGTGTCGTCGCACGTTTTTGGTCGCCCGCGAGCGATTGCGCTCGTTCTCGCCGGGCGCCTCGAACACCAACGCGGCGAAGATCTTGTCGAGGACGCGCGGCAGGATGGCGACGCCCGGCATGGCCATCGAGCCGGTCGACATCGACAGAAACACGAAGAGCGCGCTTATGCAGGAGAGCAGCGCGGACAGGAGCCAGGGATCCTGCGGCGAGTAACTCAGGCAGAGCTCCAACAGCTGTAGACCGGTCTGCACGCTCGGCCGTTCGTTGATCAGCAAAATCCTGGACACGACGGAGTCCAACGCCTGCGCGAGGGCCTCCCACTCGAGGTACTCCCGGTCGTTCTGATCACTCTTGTACTGCAGATTCGCCATACCCTTGGTGATCTTCGCGGTCAGCCACTGCTGCACGTACGTGAACGTCACCAGAGGCGCCACCATGGTGGCGTGTCTGAATCCCTCCAACAGATCCATCCTGAAGCGATGCAGAAAGACGTTGAACTCCTCCTCCGAGTCGTAATCGACGAGGCAGTACGTGGTCATGCCGTTGCTCTGTCTGTCGTGTGGATACGTAACGCGGATCAACTTGGGCGCGGTATGCTCCACGTATTTGGGCACGTACGTGAGCAGCAGTGAGTCCAGCTTGATCTGTTCGTGCTTGAACAGCATCACCCAAATCGCGTTCGCTAAATGCGTGAGCGTGAGGCTCGGGTACATGGTGAACGTGAGCACGGTGTCGAGAAAGAGATTGAAATGCGTCGGTCGTATGCCGTCTTCTGCTTGAT
>NW_012092245.1:0-1364 GCF_000956235.1 Wasmannia auropunctata | reverse complement strand
GCGGCGCGGGCGCGCGGCGTCGCGCCCGCCCGCACGCCGGATCGATCGGAAAATTAGCGCCGCGACGTATTATCGGACCGATGATGTAACGATATGCCATTTCGGGATTACTCCGGTTGCACGTGTAGGTACATACCCATCTACCTATGTCCGATGCCCGATTACGAATCGACGCGCGCCTGTACATTCGTATGCAATAATTCCCCCCTCCCATCGGATGCATTCTCGAGTCGTCCTCGCGTGGTACATCCGCTTCGACCGAATTAATATACCCGGGTGTACTGTGTACCGAGGCCGTATTGTTACACCGCAATAATGATAATCTTCTCACGAAACACAACCCGTGCGGTCGGAGAAAGCTCTCTGGTCTGGCTGGCCTCGCGCGTCGGCGATGCGTTGCGTTGCGTCGATGCAAAACCTCCGTCGGAATATTGGTAAGAGAGAGGTACGAGGGTAGAAAACGAGGATCCCCGAGAGAAAGGAAGAAAAGAAGAGACAAAAAAAGGAGGTGGAAGGAAGGCGAAAGATCTGACCTGCGGAGGAAACGGCATGCATAATATAACAGAGAAAACCGGCCGGGCTCGCGCGATACATCACTCGAGCTGTACCGCCACGAGGAGGAAAGATACTTTATCCTTTCGCGATGACGTTGTATGGCGATCCACGACAGGAAAACGCCTCCGGGGGACGGTCTCGCGTCTCGCTCGTCGTTTCGCTCGTATTTCTTTTTCGAGCGGCGTCAACGCGACACGAAGTGTCGCACCTGCGGGAGCGTTTTGCTTGTTTAATCTCGGCATCGCGTCACCGATCAAATTAAAGTTTCAAGTTTTTTCCTCCCCCTTTTATAACACAAAGCTTTTGATTAGCGCTTCAGATATATTTAAATGACCGATAAAACCTTTGTTATATCTGGCTGATTTTAGTGGTCGGATTCCTGACTTCGGATATAATCATCGTGTGCCACGTTTGTTAAGCATGTATCGTTGAACATTTCGTATTGAATTTGAACCATTCGGATCACGCTCATTCGTGAAATTAGCTGCAGTCGCACGTTTCTTCGATTTGTACGTCAAAGGCGAGTGGTAAATGCATGTCCGTGGCATGTGTAAACAGCGAAAGGGATAGAGCGTAGGATAGGGACGCGAACGAGGACGGCGGGGGCGATGGGAGCGGGAAGGGGGAGACGGAGAGGAAATGCTGCGAACTCGAGCAATTAGAACTAGTAAAGGCCCGAGTATTCAACGAAACTGCGCTTGAACTTGCTTCTCTCTTCGTCCGTCCCCGTTGATTACACTGGGGCTACCGAGGGAGATGAGTGGTATACTCTCCGCCACACGATATCGTAATTAGCGTTTTAACATCAG
>NW_012092244.1:0-1182 GCF_000956235.1 Wasmannia auropunctata | reverse complement strand
ATTTATTTAGAACAAAAAATTATTTGTTTTCCGATTAAATAGATCGAGCTTTAATAAAATTTTAATTGCATTATTGTCGAGATATTGAATTTAGAAATTGCGAGAAGCGGATGAGAGAAGCGAGGAATTAATATAAATTCTCTCAAGGGAGTTTTATATGAAAGTTTCTCTAAAGAAAAATCGATTCGATATTTATCAAGATAGCTGAAGAGAGACGCTATGTATTAGCAATACAAAGACGTCAAAGTTGACTCTCGGCGCGTATTTTTATCATCTCCAGCGTGTGCGTAATCGACAACAACCCTTGCCCTCATATTGCATCTCGAGATATTCTTCTTATCATTGCGTAATAATAATACATCTTTCGCGTGCTCTTAAAGGAATCATTCTACTTTGCCCTTTCCCACGGCTTGCGATACCTTTGGCAAACCAATGAAGCACGGCACATACTTATAGAGACCTTCCGCAGGTATCTATATTTATTATCACACGATTAATACCCGATGATTGGCGTATCAAGAAGCGCAGCTTTGAAAAAAACGCATCTTTCTTCACGCAACAATTAATTAATTAATTAATTTTTTAATTGTGATTTTTAGCGTTTGGCACGCGTGAGGATAGGATAAAAAGATCAAAAGAGATTAGAAGATATGCGTTTGCTGAACTGAAAATCCTTAGAAATGCGGGTAAAAGAAATCGGGGACGCTAGAAAAAGTATATAAAATTCGTGTACAATCTCGAAGTGATATCCGTCCCGCATGTGATATCACCCAGACTCGACTTTCATCCGAGTGATCCGTCCCGTGATAACGTCGCGACAGTGACGTGGCCTCGCGCTACTCGCTATTATCAGGGATCTCGGGAGTCCGATAACTCCACGCCGGCACGGTTGCGCGCACTCGCGCGCGAGCCCAGCGCCAAGTCCGGCCCCGAACGTATCCTTGCGACTATTTTCGCGTTACGTGTTTCGACATGATAGATGAGACTTTTCTACGTTTCATCGACGTCGCGTCGGGCCGCGCGGTATCTGCCAAAGATTCCCCGGCCCGGCAGTGGAGAACGACGAGTAATTTAGGATCGCGGGCGATACCTGTCGTGCGCGCTCCTCGCAGTCGTCGGGATTTTTTTCCTGGACATCTTCGGATGTTTGAATCTCGCGATTGAAATCAGTTATTCCGAGGC
>NW_012092243.1:0-1428 GCF_000956235.1 Wasmannia auropunctata | reverse complement strand
TTTTTTTTTTTTGCAAGAATTTGATTCGTCGATTGGAGAGCTCGATAGTATCACAAATTCACCGAGAGATTCGCCGTTAAATGGTGAAGATGACGAGGAGACGTTGGACTCGGATGAAACCATTGAGGCAAGATCAAGCACTTTTATTCACAACAAAGTGAACGAGGAAGGCGCAAATGAGGTTACGCCGACACGATCCCTGAGATTAGACACTTTGATCGAATTATCGAAAAGCGTGCCTCAGTACGGTGGCTTATACGATATTCACAAAGAGGCCAAGACGAGTAATGCCAACTTCTTAGTAACACAGCAGGAGTGTAATAACGAAATTCATTACGACTCGCAGAAGTTTCCCAAGGATAATGTCCGCAGGATGCCGTTAGATAATTCGAATCTTATGGAGAATCATGATTTTGATAATAAGAGCGTTAGTATCAAACGCATAAAAGAGGTGAATGTCCAGAAAGTCAACGGTAGCCTTGATCCCGCGTCGACCGGTTCTGACATCGAATACGATAGCGGTCTGGAAAAGTGCAACGTGAAACGCATGAGATTAGACGATCAGGAGAAGAATCACAAGCATGACGGTCTTAGCGGTGAAAGTATCCAATGCTCGCGGATTCTGCAGAATTATGGAAACGGCGCTATCGCCGCGCAGGATGAGCTTGAGGCGGATAAACACTGGGCGAAGCACTTGCGATCCAATAGGAGTATCATTGTTGACACATTTCAAGGCCAATTTAAGAGCACGGTAAGAATCTTTTGGAGCTAATATATATTGTTTGTTTATGTGGAGATTATATGTTGGAGTTGATACCACGGATTATCGGTATTTACTGTAAAAATCTCCTATATTAAATCATAGTAGACTTTCCATCTTGCCTTGAAAAAAATAGGAGGCAAGTTTCATACTACTTTTACAATTATTGTAATTTTCTACATAATTATGTATATACATTTTTTTTACAAAAGTTTTTTCAAATTAATTGATATCTCAATTAATTTTGGATAAATTTTTCTTATAATTTGCGATAGTTTTTTTTTTAAACACTGATGCAATATTTATGATTCAAATATTTTGTAGGTCGTGTGTTCGGTTTGTAACCACGTTTCTGTTACATATGAACCTTTTATGTATTTATCGGTACCGCTACCTCATGCTATGGAGAGGCAATTAAATGTCACTTATGTTCCTGCAAACGGTGACCAACCTATGAGGTGTGTTATTTCTTTGAATAAGCAGTCTCGAATTGGGAAATTGAAAGAGGAGTTGTTAAAAACGCTTGGCAAAGAAGATATTTCGGTGACGAATATTGCACTCGCGGAGGTGTTAGAGAATCACATAGCGAAGATTCTGGTAGGTACGAACAAATATGCTTGTTTTCTTACATTATTAAAATATGAACTTATTTTAATAAAGGTTTTTTT
>NW_012092242.1:0-898 GCF_000956235.1 Wasmannia auropunctata | reverse complement strand
CCCCCCTTCACACAGATATGAGTGACAGCAATCAAAGTGTTAACATGATGTTGCATTAACTATGGACCGATATAGCGTATCGCTGTATCGTAATCGAAGAATACGGTAGAGATTCGAGGATCACCGTGACTACACACTCTCTCTTTCTTCCTTTCTCTCTCTTTCGTTCTCTCTTACGCGGATCGCGGGCACCATAAACACGTTACTCTCGCGCACTCGCGCCAGCTCGGAATACTCGGCAATATACCTTGTTGGAACTGGAAACCATGTTACCGCGGATGCGGTGAATGTTCTTAATACGGCGTGGGGTGTCGGGTGCCGTTATATATAGGGTGACACAATAGGCAACCACCGCCGCGCCCCTACCACGGCGCACCGCGTCGCGCCGCCGCCACGTTCAACCTTGATGACCCCTAAACGTTCATTAAGACGCTGGTATACCGAATGACAGCTTTCCCGGCTAGTAAAAACGCAAAGCGACGCGCGCGTCGCCTCTATGCCTGCTTCGACAAATAATACACGACAATAAAGACTCGCGGTTGTGTTTACTCCCGATTATATATTCTTTTGTCGCACAAAATTACCTAAAAATTGTCTCCAACGACTTGAAGACACGGGAAAAGTCACCTGATCGATTGCTGCGCGATGTGGGTGGCGAAAAGCGACTGTGTGTTTTTTTCCTTTGTTAAGCAAATTAACTCGATTAGCGATTAAATTTTACATCTTGCTTGAGTTACTTTAATTATAAGATTGTCTCTTTTCTTTCATTAAATATACATGAATTATCGATTCCATCATATTGACATAAATTGACGATTTTACAAATTACGTAGGACTAAATATATTTTATTTTATTTTATTTAGAAGAAATACATTTTAGTTTATTTATTTATTTATT
>NW_012092241.1:0-841 GCF_000956235.1 Wasmannia auropunctata | reverse complement strand
GAAGCACGCGCGCAAGATAAGAGCAATATATTTCAGAATATCCGGTCTTTGATGTACAAAGATTGATCTACCGCAACCTTTGTCCCTTCCTGCATCAGTTCGTGAATTTCTCTTGCATCGTGAATATCTATCTCTTGCAAGATATTCGTCCTATATCTTTTAAACTACTCAGGGCCAATTGCAAACTGATGATTGTTTATATGTGACCCCTCTCATTTTTGTAGTTTTTTCGTAATAAATTTTAATTTAATAAGTTAAATCGTTAAAAATGTCATTCGTGTTTCTATTAGTTACATTATCTGATGTTTTTACAAATCTTTGTATATGAGAAATATACGCGAATATTAATAATTTATAATATAATCTACTTAGTGCTTTCAAAATTAATATACATATGTTATGTAAAAAATGATTCGTTCTATATCTTTTAAACTACTCAGAGCCAATGACAAACTGATGATTGTTTATGTAATCTCTCTCATTTTTGTAATTTTTTTCGTGTAATAAGTTAAATCATTTTTCTCTTAGTTACATTATTTTATGTTTTTACAAATCTTTGCATGAGATACGGAATATTAATTCACTTAGTGCTTTTAAAATTATTATTATGTAAAAAATGATAAATAAATATTAATATGTAAATGATAATATTATATACTTAATTAATATGTAAAATAATAAATTACATTAATTAAATATAAATAATATTAATATGTAATATATTTTCAGAAAAAATTATAATTTTTGTTCAGTTTTTGCGTTCCAATAGCTTATGCATTATCTTCAACGTTAAAAAAAAATACTCGATTTTAAATCTATATAGAAACTACTTTATAAAACT
>NW_012092240.1:0-839 GCF_000956235.1 Wasmannia auropunctata | reverse complement strand
ACGCGATCGATCGCGGGATGAAGCAAGGCACAGCGCTTCTCTTTATCCGACGAAGAGGCGTCGCGAGACGGCCGCGAAATTCGGCGAGGACAAAGCGTCGACGACGACGACGACGACGAAATTGCGTAACGCCCGCGGTCACCGCTCGAGGAATGCTCGAGCAGGAGGAATTCCTTGGCGGTTCCCCGCGGATTTTCGCGCCCAAGCGGACAAGCCGCTCCTCGCTGTTTTATCGCCTACGGCCGCCCGCGCCTCTTTCTTCAATCGTCCCGTCTCTCTCTTCTTTTTTTTTCCCCCCCTCGTTTTATTACGGCTGACGAACCTTTGACTTTATTTTCGCGCGAGGATATACGGCGCGATCATATTTTCAGACTGCACGATCCCGTTTTCTCTCTTCGCTTTCTCGGTCTCCCGCGAGTGCCCGCGCGTACAACGCCACTTGTACAATCAAAGACGCGTGCATTATGACAAGAGAGAGAGAGAGAGAGAGAGAGAGAGAGAGAGAGAGAGAAAACAAGAGAAAATAATTTCACATAATTCTGTGAAATCAGAGATAAAACAAAAAATTATGTTCAATTGCAGGCTAAATATAATTCGGAATAATCCCCATAGAATAAACTAATTTTTATTTTTCGAATGTTTCATTGTTACTGTCGACAAAATTAGCTAAACTTTATTAATAAAAATTTTTTTAAATTAAGCAGTAACTTTCGTTATAAAAAAAAACCATTCGAATATATGTAATTTTAGATGAAACAATTTTTTTTCTAGCTTCTCCACAAAGATTCCTTCAATTTATATCCTTGCTGTTATCAGAAGAGTCGACAAAGTAATGCATT
>NW_012092239.1:0-945 GCF_000956235.1 Wasmannia auropunctata | reverse complement strand
ATTTAATTAACGAAATCAAGATTAATATTTTTAAAAATTGCATGGCATCAAAACCTAGAAGTTTTAATCTAAATTTTAGTATCCTACAAATTATAATTTGTTGGTACAATTAAGAGTCCATTTCTCTAATTTTCATTGTTCTATAATAATTTCTATAATTAAAGTTTAATTATTAATGATTGATTTTATAATTAAGGTTTAGTTGTTAATGATAATTAAATTAAAAATATATAAAAAATTAATAACCATTATTTATTCGTCTCACACGTATGATCATATATTGCCTACATCAATTATATAAAATAAAATGATTTCAAATCACGAGGCAATTTTTCGATATCTCTGGTTCCTAAAGTAGATGCGATAAATATTCATACTTTTCATAGGATGGCACGAACGCTTTCGTCTTCGTGTAGCTCGAGGACACGATATTGTCCGGTATCTTGCGCGGTACTGCGGGCGTCCATGCCTTCAAACGTAATTCCGTTGCATTCATATGGACGATCCCGGGGGCGTCTTCAAACCTATCTATCCCGCGATAGTTATTAACGATTTGTCGGTCCGATTTCTTCTCGGATTCGACGAGTTCTCACGAAGGTTATCGCGGAGGACGAGCCTGACAAATGCGTGGCGGATTCCGAGGTCGAATAACGAAGACGGCTACAAAAGGATACGTTTCCTGAATGAAATACTCGAATCACTGAGCGATATTTATCAACGTAAATGACTGATTTCATGGATAATACAATGCATGTAACATATCTAACAATTATATAAATTTGTATTTTTAAATTTGCGTCTGTTTATTTTTTTTTTACAATAAAAATTAGAACTGAATGACAAATAGTAACTAAATTTGATAATATAAATATAAACATTAATTTGATATAAACGAGCCAAAGCAAGATGATTTAATTAGAAATATAAAACATTAACTCCTGCTTT
>NW_012092238.1:0-773 GCF_000956235.1 Wasmannia auropunctata | reverse complement strand
CGTCGCGCATTATTAAAAAAATTATAAGGCTCCTCGGGACGGTGGTCCCCGCCTTCCGATACCGTCACGTACCGATGAAATTGGCATAAAATTGCCACGTAAGCGGAAGAAACGTCGCAGTTATTGTCGACCACCAGTTGTTGACCTTTAAATATGAAAAGCCTCTAGTGCGATGCCTCGCTCAACTTTCACCTTTTCGCGTTTAAAACGGAGACGAAGCCAGCTCGTGCGCGAGCGCGCCGAGATCATCCTTGAGAACGGATCCTTGCCGTGAGCGAAAACGCTTTCGTGTTTTCCAGCGCGAGTCGTGCGCCCGCGGCCCGGCCGCGTTTCGCCGAATAACTGAAATATCAACATAGGGATCATAGCCATTTTGCAGGACTGCGAAGCGTACACACGAACTCAGTCACGCGAATGCGTTGCGTTTGACGTCCGTTCCGTGCGTTCATTCACCAGCGAATCGATAAAATAACAGCATAAAAGTCGCTCTCGTAGAAGGCAAGTGGATGGCTCGTTTGTAGCGATTGTAGAAAGAAATGATTTTGACAGATCTGTGTGTCAATATCATTTCTTTCTGTGTTATATATACAGCTGTTTGCGGAAAGAACGATTTTGTTGAAAATTTTGTCTAAGAATTTTGCTAAATACAGATCTAAAAGTAATTTTTTGTTGAATTACCAAAATAATTTGTTGAAACGTTAAAACTGATAAGCATTATTGCTATCAAACGTTTTGATATTCTGGCAATCATTGTGACTCGGAAGAGCACACGT
>NW_012092237.1:0-640 GCF_000956235.1 Wasmannia auropunctata | reverse complement strand
CTATCTTATGAAGATATAAGACGCTGACGGAAGCTAGCAATATTTATTATTATTCAATAATGAATCATTGGACCTTTAATTTCGTTTTATTCTTTTTTCTATTGTTCTAAGTTTTATTGTTTAATGCTGAACATGAGAATTTAATGAAATAGAAATGAGGGATAAATGATACGATGACAATGATAATTCGCCGGCGTCATCGGTGATAGAAAGTGAGAGCTGATTAATCGAGTAAATGCCCTTGTGAAAATGTAAAGCTTGTCGAGTAACGTCGGCAGGAGAATAATTCGTCTTTTCGATTGACACCAGAACTTTTCTCTTTTCGACATCGTTGATAATAGCATTTCTGAGCCACAGCGTTACTCATTCTCGTTCGTTTTAAGCATCGAGATCCTGACGGTTCAAAATAATCTCTGCCTGCCGCCGACCGAGAAAGCTGATAATAGTGCCTCTCTGATTGAAAACTATCGAGCATTGTATCGGGTACGCTTTAAGTTAGAGCTAAACGGCGAGCGGCGACAACGATAGCGATCTGTCTGAATCCGCGCAACAGCGACAGCTCGCTCGTGTCACAAGTGCAAAAAAAAATGCACTCTGATATACATATACATACATATATAGATCGGAAGAGCACACGTCT
>NW_012092236.1:0-633 GCF_000956235.1 Wasmannia auropunctata | reverse complement strand
GTCGTAGCCAAAGTCATAAATATGAAAAGCGTGTAGGCCTTTCTGCAAGTCGGAAATCTGTCCGGTCACTTTTACCGTTTCTGAACCTTCCTGCAATACAGATCGAGCTCATACACTATATGTTAGAGTAAGAAGAAAACGAATAGGATAATTTTTTTTAGAAATGCTGTTGAGATATCTTATGGAAAGATATAGCGAGATTGATCTGACCACGACAAGTTGCACAAAATTGTCACGCTCCCGCGCGGCGAAGAGATTATAGAGATTGGGGAAAATTTGCTGTAGGTAGGATTAGAACTTACCGCTTGTTCGAAGTGCACGGTCCCCTCAACAGACTTTCCCCGAAGGACACAGACTGCCTTGATGATCGTCATCCTCGTGTCGGACCGTTGGACGGTCAGTAGGAACAAGGGACCTGGGGAAAGATGAGGGGAAGGCGAACAGAGAGGATCTCTGGGTCCAGAAGCTAGGCTAGGCTTGGAAAATTTCCTGTGAAGGGTGCGAATTGACAACACTTGACGTCTCCTCGTCTTCGGTTTAATACGCGTTTGCAAAATCACGAGACAGGAGACACGACCGCACGTCAGACTCTCGCGCTTGCTCGCTTTCATCTGCCGTTCTCGGCTTCGCGAT
>NW_012092235.1:0-616 GCF_000956235.1 Wasmannia auropunctata | reverse complement strand
TTGTTTCAAGCAGAAGACGGCATACGACACGCGAAGTTGTTATTTCATCGCTCGCGCGATCAGGCGACGTTCGAAAAGGAGTAAAACGCTTGTTAAAACGTATAAAAATTTCGACTCGGTATACCGGACCGCGTTTATGTCCGCGCTTTGTATCCGTATAGCGACTCGGGCATATACCGTGTGTATACATAAAAGTGAGCGGTCCCGCCGACATTTATTTCAGAAACGTTTCGCGGCACAGCGCGGCGCGGTGGCGGCGTTTAAAAATTTAAGGGCGCCGACGAAGGCGCGCGGTTTTAGAAACGTCGGCGCCCGAATTTCGCGTCTGTTCATCGCGTTCATCTCGCGGCGGCATTTGCAGTATAATCCGATACGTCAGGCCGACATCAATTGACATTTAACATGCAGCCCTGCACTTGGCGTTATATGGATCTGTTGGCGCACTGTATCGCCCCGGGTTTATGATCTCATCGGGCGATTGATTTATGTCGGCAATTATAGCATAGCTAGGAGTGACGCACGACTCCGTGTCCCGAATGAGTTATGAGTGTTAATCTCGGGCGAACCAATGAGGGGGAGACTCGCCGCGCGTTCGCCGCCGCCGCCGCCGCCGCCG
>NW_012092234.1:0-627 GCF_000956235.1 Wasmannia auropunctata | reverse complement strand
AAGCGGAAGCCATAATAAGAAGAAGTCAAAATGGAAAATCACAATCCCAGCTCAAACGCGACATTCCCTCCTTCAGATTCTTCACTTTCTGAATTGAACAGAAATCTCAAAAAGATCAGGCAATTGAATAGGAAAATTAACAAACTGCCAGATACTACCAAGATAATTGAATCTATTGTGTTCAGATCTCCCACCAGAGGTGGAAAGAAGGATATCTCCCATCAGTCCGATTATTCTTGTCTGGATCACGAATCTGGAGGCAATTAATTTCGGGTCTTTGGAATAACTTATTATATTATTTAAATTTTAATTTTAACGGGTTGTGAAGATATATATTGGGTCTAACAAGAGTGGAAATATCCATCTTATGGGAGCTTTCTGAAACTTAATATACGTAAGTACCGACTACTATACTCTTTAGAATTAGGTTTAAGACTGATTTTAATTTAGCTTCTTAGCTCTAGAGTACTAGGGTGTGGTTTTTTTGTTGTTGTCTATTTATACCATGGACAACAGTAGTGTCAGTAGTCGAAAACTCAGAAGTGCTACACGTGGTCAGCCCGTATGACTGAAGATTGAGGTTGATATTGAATTGGAATTTAACTAACTATTATAAAAGAAAGAAAA
>NW_012092233.1:0-603 GCF_000956235.1 Wasmannia auropunctata | reverse complement strand
ATACCAGAGGTACTACTTGTAATTGATAATTGTTTAATCCTTGCGTCTCAATTTCAGCTCGTTCTGCCAGAATATATACTGCACGTTGTGATCAATATTTTATTTCTGATTGGCGAGCAATACTTCTCGTTGTTCATCAACATCCCGCTCATTGCCTATCATGTGTGGCGATACATGAACAGGCCTCTGATGACAGAATCAGGCCTGTACGATCCTACGAGCATAATGAATGCTTATGACTTGTCCATGTACCATAGGGAGGGATGGATTAAACTAGCGTTTTATCTTCTGTCATTTTTTTATTATTTATATGGGTGAGTTTCTCTTTTTCTCTCTCTCTCATATCTTGTATCTATAAACCTTATTTACTCTAATCTTGTTTATGATTTGTATTCTAGAATGATCAGTACATTGATCAATTGAAGTGAGTGACCATCCAGATTTAAAGATTTGTTATTTTCTCCATACAACTGTTTGGTACAAGAAAGTTGGTTACACTGGAAGTACAAGTGACATTTCAACTAACTTACAATAATTGGGAATTTTGTAACAAGTATTATGTTAGGAAAAAGATTCTTTGACATCTGTCTAGTATCTAGGTAA
>NW_012092232.1:0-2222 GCF_000956235.1 Wasmannia auropunctata | reverse complement strand
ACGTGTGCTCTTCCGATCTGTGGGATTATGAGCTTTCTTTAAGTGCGTAGTTTGATTTATTATCTCTTTTTCTGTTTATCATCTGTTTATCACTTTTTAATTATGTGCCATTCCTATCCTATCTTATTATATAAAAAATGTGTTAAAAAACATTCAAAAACATATGTATATTATTATGTATTCTTATTAACAAAATATAAAACATTAAATATAGTTTTATAAATTTAAGAGACATATTTTTTCAAAAAATAAGTTGAATAAAAATTTAATATCCATAAGATTTATAAAGTAATTCTTATCGAAAGAATTCAAGTAATTCTTATCGAAAGAATTCAAATCTATCTGTCATCGTTTAACATTGTTCAGTCACTTAAAATCATTTCGTTCAATTTCAGTGACAGCACGATACTTTCTTTCATTAACGTCGCCAAAAATAATTTTTACGATACCAAAATCGGCCGCGACTTTGAAAGAAGCAGCAAAGGAATTGAAATTGGATGTAAAAATAGTAGTTCTCGGCAAGTTAGATGGATACGAGTCGATGGATGATATAATGAAAGATAACGATAGTCACCAGATTGCCGAATTCAAATGTACTCCAATCGGCAATTCTAACGAAGCTAGTTTCATTGTTTTTTCTTCAGGTACCATGGGTATGCCAAAGGCTACTGAGATCAGATATTCTAGTTTGCATTCCTGCCTGTATCCCCAAATAATCGCTAAACTGAAAAATAATGTTTTCTACATTCATTCGACATTACGATGGTATTATGGCATTGGGATGGCAGTGCAGGCTATCGTATCATATTCAACTACAATTTTAGGACCAGAAACTCTGATAGATATTGATGCCGAGTACATTTGCAAGATTGTCGAAAAATATCAAGTGAGTAAAAGTAATAACTGAAAAGTAAAATATTGAATAAAATTTAAAATCTAACGTCAGACGTGGAATTAGAATTGAAAGATGTAATAATATTACGTTTTTATGATAATCAGGTAACGTTAATTGCTACTGTTCCAAACACTTTAATCAATTTCATTAAGATGAATTTGTTAAAAAAGTATCACTTATCAACATTAAGGATTATTTTTATTTGTGGTTCTATTTTCCCAAAACAATATCAGGAAGAATTTGCAAAAAAATTACCAAATGCTTTAATCAAAAATTTTTATGGTAAGTTAACGAATTCTTAAATACAACTTAATAATCTTTTTTTCTCAAATCAATTCGGTTTTTTATTTAATTCCTTAAAATTTATTATATATTAAAATATAAATACATCTATTCTCTATCCTCTTCTAATATTCCACCTTACATTCCTTAAAATATTATGTTAATTAAATGTATGTTACAAATTACCTTTTAAAACTGTTAAAGATAATACTGATACGTTAAATCCTGATTTAGAAGAGAAATGCCTGTATTCGGACAATTTAAGAAAAAAATTTTTAATTAAATACAAAAAAATTTTAATAGATGTTCTTCGAATTATAAAAAGATCCAAAGTTTGACATCATTTTGTTGTTAACACTATGCATTAATTCGTGATAGGATCTACTGATATAGCAGGTAAACTCACTGAACAAAGTGAGCACTGTAAACCGGGATCCGTTGGTCTTCCTGAACCTAATGTTCAAATAAAAGTGATGGACACAAAAACAGAAGAAACCTTGGGAATTAATAAAGTTGGAGAAATACGTGCCAAAACGCCTACAATGATGAAAGGCTACTACAAGGATCCCGAAGCAACCAAAAATGCTTTCGATTCTAACGGTATGCAACTTGGACACTAAATTAAAATTTTCAATATTTAAGTTAGCAAGAATTGCAATAGAAAGATAATAAATAGCTAAAACGCAAATCGTTCAGGTTGGTTTCGTACTGGCGATGTGGGATATTATGATGCCAACGGAGAACTCTTCATCGTTGGTAGAATATCTGAATTTATCATCTTCAGAGGAAACAACGTTTTACCTGAGGAAATCGAAACTGTTTTACAGACTCATCCTGCAGTATTAAGAGCGGCAGTAATAGGAATGCCTCATGAAATCGATAATGAACATCCAATGGCTATCGTCTCTGTAGCACCAGGTAAAACGGTAGGTATCACATTTACATTTTCAATTATATTAAAGATAAAGTCAACAAAATAATAATCGCTTTTAAGTTTTACACAAGATTTATACAGAAGATATTGCATTTGTGCATTAAATGTTCC
>NW_012092231.1:0-363 GCF_000956235.1 Wasmannia auropunctata | reverse complement strand
TGCACCCAAGAAAAATGGAGAAATGCTATATCTTTCTATTTAAATTAATCGAAGAAAAGAATGCACACCTACGTATGCTGAATACTTTGAAACATCCATACCAGCGTCTGCGAAGGGATTAAGCTTCTCTTTTTTTCTCGCCTCAATTAGAGCGGTAGATCGTTACGTGTGTGACGAGACTTACTAAGTTTAATGCCTACAGGTGTATACACCACACATTAACAATGCAACATTCGTGAAGTGAATATTGTGGTGGATGATGTTTATAGCCGGTTATTTCATTCTACAGATGAGAAACTATTTAGTGGTTCGATAGCGAATAAAGAAGATCGGAAGAGCACACGTCTGAACTCCAGTCACTTA
>NW_012092230.1:0-362 GCF_000956235.1 Wasmannia auropunctata | reverse complement strand
TTTCAAGCAGAAGACGGCATACGACACACATCCGCGTAGAGAAGGTTAAAAATCGAAATAAGATTCGTACTCAGAAGAGACAGCAGAATCAAATGAACAATATGTCTGCACATGAGACTTGGCCTTCCGGCGGTAGTGACCGACCAATTTTCTCCAGAAATTGCCCGACAAATTGGCCTATGCGACGTTTACGGGCAAATCGTTCGGAACGCCATTGTTTAACAACGATTCGAGAGTCCCGGTCATCCTACGAATACTTCCTTTTAACCCTTTTACGGGAGACTTAACACGAACTTAAATCCCTTCCATCAATTTTTTTCAAAATAGTTTCCATAGACTTTTCAAATTTGCTTCTCTGATAT
>NW_012092229.1:0-393 GCF_000956235.1 Wasmannia auropunctata | reverse complement strand
TTGTGCGTGCGTTAAATTATTATTTACAAAACAAGATGTCAAACGTTCACGAAAAGATGGTTCAATCCAGGTTGTTTCAGAAAATGAGCCATTCAACGAGGAAGAAGACGAAGAAAAATCATCTATATCACGCTCATAATCATCAATAATATTTATATTTTCCGTGAAGGAGACAACTGACGGACTAGGATTTTCGTGGATATCGCAGTCATTCATTGGCTCTCTAATAGCACTGCTACATTTTTTATAAAATTGCAAACGTGCATTTTTCCTAACCTGTTTTATAATTTTACTTCGTTGTCTCTTACTACAACTGTATAATGATTTTCGCGAAATTGAAAGTTTTAAATTATTAAATTCCATGTTATTTCCCTTGTATGCTGCAAGTGGAAT
>NW_012092228.1:0-366 GCF_000956235.1 Wasmannia auropunctata | reverse complement strand
TTCCGTAACTTTCGTAAGTGAAAAAGTTCACGCTTACGTTGGAGTTTAATTAACCCTGCAATTAAGGAGTCTTAATGATGTAGACAGAATTTTGTTCGGATATCTCTTGAACTTGTCTTGACTTGTTAGTATTGATGAAAAGATATGCATAACAAAGAACGTCGAGATATATAAAAAAAAAAAGAAAGTATGAAATTCTGTAACATACATATTACGAGTATATTTTTTTCTTTGACGAATTTTAAGAGGATGCTGAAAGGTCGGCCAAATTTGTACAAGGTCGATAAAGCAGACTTTTCAGTGTCAGTGGTATTTTTAAATGAACTTCTTATAATATCTTCTGGTCTCACTCAAACACGTGGAATG
>NW_012092227.1:0-773 GCF_000956235.1 Wasmannia auropunctata | reverse complement strand
ATTCAAAGTGACCTTGTCCTGACCTTGACGACGCCACTCAGGGTCAAACCAATGTTATTATCTTATGTCCCCTTCGAAACCCTACAACTTTTGTCTGAAACATTTTTTCCTAGTGTGCTTATTTTTCAAGATATTCGACTGGATGGATTAAAATGGTCCACCCTGTATATACATACACAAGTACATATTATGTACTTTATGTATATGTATAATGATTTTGCCAATTATATGTGTATGAGAAAAGAAGGGAAGAATCGTATATTTTTCTTATATATGATTTATAAAATTATAAACACGAGTTTGTAAGATTGAAAATATTTGTTTCTGAAAGTATCAAACTATGAAATGAATAACACATGTGGTCATCCATATATTACATAAGCATATTTTGGGCCTTTTTTTATCCCCCCCCCCCATGTAAGCAAATGTCAGAATTTCTGAACTCCTCCCCCTCCTAATTAAGATTTTCTTGAGTATGCTCGATGTAAAGTTAATATTGCTCGTTTTTCATGACAGCAGCAGACATGAAAAATCTTATGTAAGGATATGTACACCTCCCCCCCTCTCCTCCCCCAGTCATGCTTACGTAATATATGTGGATGGCCCCCGTAGAGTCAATGTTAAGGGGTAAGGCCACCATGGACGTACAAAATAAAGGCCAATTTTAGGAATCTTTTTCCAAGCGTATACTAAAACCGGTCAAAATTTAATATAAAGTACATTATTAGTTAGGTTCGAAGGTACAAAAAACGTTATTTTAAAAGTTTTTCACT
>NW_012092226.1:0-326 GCF_000956235.1 Wasmannia auropunctata | reverse complement strand
GCGTCAGGGTGGCGAATGTGCGTACGGCGACCTCGGAGTTCAGGCTATCGCGAAACTGTCCCTGTTGCCTGTCCCCCCAAGGGAGAATACAGACCTAGCGGAATAGGGACGGCCCCGTATTGTATGTACAATACGAGGAAAACCATGGGTCAACGCCGATGCTCAATACCATTGTTCTTCTACTAGCTGTATACCTTACATTTTATGTGACTGCTATATCTATCTTTCATTTTTTGCTGTATCTATCTTTGCGAGTTCTGCACGGCGGACGGCGGCCTCTCCGCCGCCTACATTTTGTCCTTCCGACGAGGCGGGCGGAATGTCTG
>NW_012092225.1:0-332 GCF_000956235.1 Wasmannia auropunctata | reverse complement strand
AGAGAGAAAACGAAAGTAATGAAAAAATAATTGTTCTGCAAAACGCAAGCGGTGACCTCCTTTTAAAAGTAATATAACACGCTCTGACAGCTTGTAATTGCAAAACCGTTGCATTTTAAAATAGCAACACGAGAAAAACCTGTTTCGATGACACGCGCGTGTTCTGATTACTTTGTCTTTACAGCACTAATGAAAAACAAAACGACGCATAAAAATTTCATAACTATCTATACATTATCGATGACGAAATTTTTCCAATTTGTGCTATATTCAGCGCGAACGAGGAGCAATGACTTCGAGAAAATAGATCGGAAGAGCACACGTCTGAACTC
>NW_012092224.1:0-1544 GCF_000956235.1 Wasmannia auropunctata | reverse complement strand
ACGAATATTATTGGCGTAGATACAAACTTTATAGCTTGAAGATGAATGTCTACGGCACATGTTATGCCCTCGGTTCGGATGAAAATCTTATTTTTTATTGTAAAATTTTGTAAAATATTGATGTTTACTGCATGCTCGATACGATAACTGTGAATGTATTTTCTATAATGCGTTATATAAAATTACCATATTTTACGTAATAATTAAAATTATTATGCTCGTACCTAGCAATTTTAAACAGCCCACACATATGTTGAAAAAACGTAATAAGTATTGTACCTGTTGCTACTATAACAATTGAGCCGATACAATGTGCTATATACATATGCAATACAATCAAATAAAAATAATTTTCTTGATCAATAAAGTACTCTGTCGTAATGTATATATAATGTGATTTAGATACATTCGTCGTTACGTCAATCTCAGTAATAACCGACCAAATTTGAATTATAAGGGTAATAAAAACTATGGTAATTCCAAATGCTAAAAGATATTAAAAGAATTATTGAACTTTTTAGTATCTAAAAATGTTTTATATGTTACTTAATGCACATATTATAACATAATTTTTAATCCTATTAAAATTTAAATTCCAAAATTGATACCAATTTTATATCATATTGTACGCTCTATAAAGTATATTTTAATGCAACAGAATTTTATTGTAAAATTAATGGTTATTTTTTATTTGATTATTAAACAAATTTGCTGCTCGTCACAAATATACGTGACAAGTATTTTAACAAATTTATGTAATAAATCATATACGTATAAGTGTATCTATGAAATTATGATCGCTATGTTAAAACCGATTTTTCTCTCTTTATTTGACAGCTTAGATATTAAAGTAAAAATTGATTTACACCCAAAATTGACAAAATATTGTTTTACCTGTTAATAAAATTGTATAACGTTTGGCAATACATCTGTATTTGTATACAATAGCAATTTCATTTTTATCCTTTATACTGTTATGTACATGGCGAAGATCCCTCAGTAAATTTTTTATCTACCATTTTTATTAATTTTCTATACTGTCTTTACATATACCAAAGAAAACAGTTTTTGCTATAAATATTTTCGTTACAGACAGATTAAATCTATTGGATGGATACTGTGTAAAAGAAATCAACTTACTATTTTAATTTTAAAAGAAAAACTGTTATATTTCATTGAGATCATTAAAAAAAAAGATACGGAAGATAGAACTTTAATAAGTAGGTCCGAAGTATTTTTAAATGTCATTAATGATGTTAGCTGTAAATATATGTAGAGTTTTACTACTATTACACATATAAGTATATTTAATAATAAAGATGCGATATATTTGATATAAAAATCATATTGCGTATTTGTTATTGCTGTTGAATAACTGCTATGCGTAAGTTATTCTATAATAATATGTTACTACACTCTAAATCCAAGTGTATAAATCTGTAGTAACATTTTACGCATTTATATTTTTACACATTTTATCTGTGTTTTACACAGTTAAATGCATATTTTTACACGGTCAATTTTACAATAATATGTGTAAGCGT
>NW_012092223.1:0-398 GCF_000956235.1 Wasmannia auropunctata | reverse complement strand
GTAAGAAAGGAAAAAACTTAAAGATAAGCCTCATGCGGTGTCATTTCCGCGCTTATGTTTCTGTTGAGTTTCCAACGGGAGTTTATTAAGAGTAAATGCGACGGAAAATATTCTATGTAAGCAGCGAACCGCCTCTTCAGCCTGTCACACAGTATATAACTATAGAAATGATAAATACAAAAATTGCAAGCAATAAAATGTCTATGATTCTTTTTACTTATTTTTGAATATACATAACTAATAAAAATTAAACCGTTATAACTTAAAAATATTTTATATGTTCACTATTAAGTACTTAAATTATTGTGGAAAAAAAAATGTTATCGTATTCTACGTATAAAATAATTGTTTTATTTAAATGAAACGACTATAGCTTCAACGGAATTAAATTATTATTT
>NW_012092222.1:0-305 GCF_000956235.1 Wasmannia auropunctata | reverse complement strand
TACGATGACGACGACGACGACGACGACACGTCGACTGGTGCGTCTGTTTCCATGGTTACGGTGGACGTGGAGCTAGGACCGTACGTCTCGTGCAACCCCCTTCGGCGCTGATGCGCGCAGGGGTTCGAGAGGGGTCCCGAGAAAGGGGCTGGCCGCAGGCGAATTAAGAGTTTGAAAGGGCTCTATCTCCTCTACCCGGCCTTTTTCTCCCTTCGCCCTTCTCTTACCTTCCTGCTACTACTCCCTCGCCCTCCCTCACATGCCTTTCTTTGACGTCTCTCTCTCTCTCTCTCTCTCTCTCTCTC
>NW_012092221.1:0-1243 GCF_000956235.1 Wasmannia auropunctata | reverse complement strand
TTCTTCGCTAACCAGTGAAATTTCGGATCCTGTGTCTATTAGTGCCTCGACGCGGTATGTTTTAACCCTGATTGTGATATACGGTTGCGGTTTGAAATTTACTCGGAGGACCGGACGTCGGCCGAAGGTTCGCCGGTCCGACTGTCGTTTCCCGGGGGTGGGTGGCAGTTCTTTGTTAGCACCCCATCTTTCCCGCAGTGAGAACAAAACTTGCGCGGTGCTCGGCGACATTGGAACCGCGTATGACCCCTCTGTTTGCATCGCCAGCAACATTCCTGTCGGTTATACGTGACGGCGACTACTGGTGTTTCTTTTGTTGTGTTTGTACGTATTTTCCATCGCGCCCGCAGGTGCTCGAATTCCATGACCTGTACTTGTAGGTCATTTACAGTGCGGACATCCCGCCGGCGGATGTAGCCCTGGTAATCCTGGTGGAGATTCTCGTAGAGGCGTTCTATTTGTGCCTCTCGCGAGAATCCCCGACGCATCAGGGTTAGTATTGCTGTCGCGTATTTTATGTACGTTTCGCCTGGTTTCTGAATTCTATCGCGGACTTCATTTTCCAGCTGTATGCGGTATTTTTGTGGTAGGAATGTTGCTTTGAAGTCCGCGATAAAATCTTCCCAGTTTTCCCACTCGTCGCGTGAATTTCTATACCATAATAACGCGTCGCCCTTGAATGATTCCGGTAGTCCCCGTAGCAATTGTTGGTCTGAGTATTCGTATTCTATTTTTAGTTCCTCTAATCGTTCTAAGAACGCCCAGGGATCTTTCCCTTCGAAATGTAGCCCCCATTTTCTCATCTGGTTCATTACTTTTGCTGGAAGTGTTTTGGACGTCGGTTCCGTCGCCGGTCCTGTACTGGCTTGGTCAATTACTGGCGGCGGGGCGGTGTCTGTCGCGTTATTGAACATTTCGGTGTTTTGATCGACGAATTCGCTAAGGCGTTTACGTTGTTTGTCCAGTGTACTTTCTGTATCTAATCCTAATGACTCGAGTTCGCTTGTTATTTGCGCTTTGCTTAGTCGGTAAATCCACTCTTTTCTCATTTTGATAGCTTGTGTTTGATAGCTTTTCTCTCGGTTCTAAGCCTGTTCGGGCGCCATAAAACGGCCTGACCTTTCTTCGCGCGGGGTAGCTCGTCGGGAGAAGCACGTGGTGAAGGAGGGTCCGGGAGTGAGAAAAGGGCACAAAGAAAATGCAATGTGTTTGAGAAAATTAAGAAAGAGATATATTAACAAAA
>NW_012092220.1:0-459 GCF_000956235.1 Wasmannia auropunctata | reverse complement strand
TTTAAAAAAGTCAATTTTGTAACGATATGTCTTTACACGACAATTTATTCACTCTTCGACTGGGTATCAGTCTTTATATCATCTGCGTCTTTATTAATTAATGTCCAAATGACTTAGTCTCTACTCGACTATGAATTTCCACCAAATTTCTAAGTATTCTTTACCAGAAAAAATTTTGCGCAGGGTTTCCTTTATGCCGAAGCCTTTTCTTAATTTTGCTTCGTTAAATTTCAGACTTAAAATATATCTGTAGACGAAAATATTCTAAGTTTTCAGTATCCGAAAAAATTTCGCGCAGGGGTCCTCTTAGGCCGAAGCCAATTTCAAATTCTGACCTCAATTTACGCTTTGAAACGCACTTTCACTAACTCTACGGTCACTCACGGTGATTCTACACTTGCGTTTTACATTTACTCTTTAACACTCGCGTTTCTTTACACTTTCATCGAGAAAATCTAT
>NW_012092219.1:0-375 GCF_000956235.1 Wasmannia auropunctata | reverse complement strand
AGATCTCAGACAGAGAAAGAATTAACAAATCATATTTGAACAATTCAGCCATTGACTAATCCGATTGGTCAATTCTTTTTCTGTCTGTGATCTTGGAGCAATTTCCAACATTGTAACACAAGGCTTAACAGATAGAATTTCTAATTCGAATATTTGAACTTTCATTCTCGAACAATTCTGGACTGGTTAAAATATAGCCTCGAAATTAATCTAATTCGCCCTGTTCAATTATACTGATTCCACGCGTGAACAACATTATAAATTATTATCTCCGTTTTGTTATTAAGTATTGCGACGTCCTAGTAGGAGAAATACAGGAAATGTTGGCAAAACTTCCTGATCCTTTACCTGGTATAAGATGTCACGAGAAAAGAG
>NW_012092218.1:0-678 GCF_000956235.1 Wasmannia auropunctata | reverse complement strand
ACACATTGTATTACATTATTATAACAGCTTCTTGCACATTAATTGTAAATTTAATTAACAAAAAATCTGTTATAAAAAATAAAGCATTATTACTTTTTAAACTATCTATAAAGAAAAATTTTTCAGATTTAAAAACAAATATATGTAACATTTAATAATTATTTATCAATAATATTTAATTTATTAAATATTTATATTAAATAATACTTTTAATTTATTCAATATTAATAAAAAATTATTTAATTATTATTGATGTTAATTTTATAAAGATTGATATAAGTAAAACAATATAAAATTTATTCAAAATTTTAATTTTATAAAATTAGTCATGTTTAATAATTATTTTAAAACATAGATAACAAATTTTGCATCACGAATGTGATTTGTTATTTCCGATGTATTTTTGCCTATTGAACACGAATTTATAAGCTAAAGTTGGTTATCACGCATTATCTATGCTATCACGTCACAATTTTCAGACAAATGAAATCGTCATTTTAAACTTCTTTGACGCATTTTTCTCAAAATTATGACACCAACTTTTGCCAATTTGTGTTCATCAAAAATACATCGTAAATGACTATTCACACTCATGATGCAAAAAAATCTAATTTTGTCCCATAGTGTCATTTATCATAAATTAAAATATAACTTTCCATAATTTGTAAGATCGGAAGA
>NW_012092217.1:0-901 GCF_000956235.1 Wasmannia auropunctata | reverse complement strand
TTTGATGACAAACAATATGATATTTATTTAGTTAAGTTTTGCACAGATTTCATCGACGACACCGTCTTTTTGAGGGATTACCGTTGAGGGATTATCGTTGAGAGACTTGAGAGTATACATTCTGTTTAATGGAGAATTTTCTTCACTCTCTATGTTATACTACGATCACGTCTATAATATGTATACGCCACGCTATGACGGGAAAGAACAAATTAATGTCTAAGGGTGCCGTCTCATGGTAGAGATTTTTCATGTAACGCGTATCGCACGACCAATCGGAAGCGTTACGCGTTTTCTGTTACGCAAAATTTATTTCCATATGTCTCTGCCATGGGACGGCACCCTACGTGTATAGTAGCACCTGTCGCACCACCTGTTGCACCGCGTCATTAAAGCCACGTTCCAGCGTCCCAGTCAAGCGCGAAGGGAGCGATAGACGCGCGTGCGCACCGCTCGTGTCATGTAAACATGTATGTGTGTAGTTAATATGGCACATACATACAGTTTCACTTCATCTCGCTTATTGCCTCCGCTTTCACTTAACTCTTGCTCACTCTCACTTTGTGTTCACGAACCCCCACTGAACGTCTCGAAGATCCCACGGCATCGCGCAGTGACGGATTTAATTCTCGTCATTTGACGATTTTATTTTGTCTCCGAAAATAAGTAATTTAACAGGTATGCTCATGGCGTTCGCAGCTGTGAAACTCGCCCAATTACGTGATGCGAAGCAGTATAATGATTTGATTCCCGAAAAGTGAAATGTAGGCCGAGCTTAAATAGCCGAATTCGTTTACACTGTGATTTACGAATGGAACAGGAGGACGATTCAGGCTATTTCATCTAAACGCTATGACAGATACGCGTTGCGACAGCGCGTGGCCTACAAGTAAAACGGAAT
>NW_012092216.1:0-389 GCF_000956235.1 Wasmannia auropunctata | reverse complement strand
GGGGTTTGAATCTTCGCTAAGTGGGCTATTCGAATGCGCGCGCGCGCGCTATAAATGCTACAAGTGCGGGAGCATAAATTCCGCTAAAATGTGGTTCGAGTCTCCGCTAAGTGGGGTTTGAACTGTTTGAAGTATAACTATATAACCTGCAAAGAGAAGTGTTTGAGCACCCCGAGCCGCTCGAGGCTCGACTGGACTGCAAATAGGGTGAAATAGGGCTCTCGTCAGCTCTCTTGAATTACAGTTGAGACTCGAGTACCGACAGGCGACAGCCGACGGTCAATTTCCTCCTTCCTCCAGTCGATCAGCTGATTGCTCAAAGATGACGTTTGCGTTTCTCTGTGTGACGTGTCGTTTCATAGAAAATCTTCATAATAAATTAACCTAAT
>NW_012092215.1:8365-12334 GCF_000956235.1 Wasmannia auropunctata | reverse complement strand
GAGAAATGAATAGTGAAAAAGGAAATCGTCGGATTGATTGTGAGTCGCGAACCATTAAGACGTGTACGAATTTTAATAAATAATTCTACAAACAAACTTTAGTTATTTTCGTCTTGCTATAATTATAATATAAATTATTTTATTCTACTAAGAACAAAAATAAATACGCACTTGGTTACCTTCTCCTCCATTTCGTTTTCGGATAAAGTATGTGTAAATGTAATGAGATCTTTGTGATTAATAGGATATGTATAGAAACGTTCGTCGATATATTTCACATGGAAATTCGAATATGTGGTTGATATGTAAATAAATGACTATAAAATAAATATCAGTATTTGTTTAACATCATTGTTTATTACTTTTTTATTAATTTATTTTAAACGAGTAAGTGCATAAAAATCAATGAGCTCTATATGTACTAGAGAGAGCTTTCCCTACGCTTACAGTTACATCTGACAGGGAGGTGGCTGACTTTGAAAAGTGACAGTTACGCGAGGTGAGGGACATCGATTTCACTTTAATATATAATATATAATATAATTATAATCAATCAATATATATATATATATATATATATATATATATATATATATGTATATATACATTGAAATGAGACAGATGTTCTTAACTCGTATTTTAAGTAATCATAACTGTAAGCATTTGTTTGGTGGTTGCTTACTGACATTTGGTAGTCCACTTTCGATGATTGGTAATCAAAGTTGTAAATAATAATATAAAAAAAAGACATACTTGCGTAAAGTTAACCCTTTTTTCGTAAAATATGACTTTCTATACAGCGTAAACATAACTGTGACTTTCACACAACCGCCTTCGCCTCTCTTTCTCTCTCTCTCTCTCCCCCTCCCCAATATGTATAGAGCTTATTGATAAAAATCAGAACTCTTTTCAATTATACTGTCAAACAAAAAATCTATTTCATGCAAGAATGAGAGTAGTTGTTTGCTGTAGTTTTTTAATTTGCTGAATATAACAGTACCATTTACCAAATTGCTCAATCTCGTCACAATTTTGAGAAATATACAATTATAATTCCAAAATCATTTTAGTTTCGAGCAATGTTATTATTATTAACATTTTAAATATTATTAGAAGAAAAATTACCTTTAAATTTGGCATACGTTTAGCAATATTCAAAATGATATCGGTAGAATTTACATTTATTATTGTAGGAACTTTGAATTTTTCTTGGAAGCGTACAATCGCTGCCACATGAAAAATTATTGATATCTGTAATTAATTTGGTGTTATAGAATAATATTTTAAATGTATAAAGAAGAAATAGAAGAATTGAATTATTTCTGTGACTATTTTAATGATAGTTATAAATTTATATAAAATATGTGTAACATATTACAAATACATATAATAATATAATACATATAATAAGATATAATTTGGGTTTCTTACCTTATTATGTATCAATATATCCTTGTCATTTTTCGATAGTCCTAAGTCTTCGATTTCAAGATCGCCCATAATTGGTACGATTTTTTTACGGAAATTGGGTTCTTCCACTCTTACTCGATCATAAAGCTACAAAGTACATACATAATTTTGTAGCAACAATTCACATTATGTTAGTATGTATAGAACCCATTGATAAAAATCAATAATCTTTTCCATTCTTACCAACAAAAAATAATTTTTTTCATGCACAAGAGTAACCATTTCCCTTAGATGTTACAGTTTTATTTATCAAATTATGTTAGTTCAATGTATTTTGAATACTCACTATACTGTTAAACATTTCGTCCAGTCGACTTTCGGGACTTTTATCTTTCTTCGAACGCATCAGTAAATATATCGCTTTAATGTCGGAGCAGCTCCGTAGCAGTTTTTCAATTAAAACCTTTCCGAGAAATCCGGTGCCCCCTACAAAATAAAATAGTAAAATAAAATTATATGCAGAGATAAAGTGTAAACGTAGCGATAACGTGAAAATCATAAACAATTAACTGGGAGAGTTTCACAGATCTCAACAAAATATTTTATATTTCTGATACCTATTTATGATTTATGTTCAAATACCACAGTTCTTTTTAAAATGAAAGAATCACAAGCAATTTAATTGTGAGATATAGGAGTTATATTTTGTGTTGTGCTGAAGTGTTAAATCACTCGAAATCTTCTAAAAAACCTTTTCTATCTTCTAGATTGTGAAATGTGCATTATAATAAATTTCGGGAGATTATTTTAAGATAAATTTGATTATAAATGGCTCATAAAAACTCTTAAATATTTATTTTTCTACTACATACTGCAAATGTTTTTTAAATTCTCCACAAAGTTCTATTCACTTTTCTGCTATCTAAATAATGATAAGACATGGTCACTAATAATTGTGTAATCAAAAGATAATATAAATAAAAACTAGTATTTCAGTTTTTACAAAATATTAATTTTATTAGGTGTTCAATGCTGGTAATGCATTTGCATTTAATTTATAGCCAATATTGGTTTTATTCGGAAAATATTGGCCCAATATATTCTTAATGCCATATAACTAATGTTTAAGCAATGTACTGCTAACGAATTATGTTACTAAAAATTTGATGTAATTGATTTTTATCTTTTTACACATATATGCACACACTTACACAAACTTTGAAAATTATTTCTTATTGCATTAAAATTATTGTTATTTTTATTACATTATAGCATAAATGTTTACAAAGTAATTTTATGTGCAATAAAATTTGATATACATTTTCGATATATAAAAGGTATATTTTGTAATAAATTGTATTTGCATAATAAAATATAAATACCTGTAATAAAGACTGACTGTCCGGCGTAAAAATTTTGTATTGAAGTATTACGTGTGTCAATTTTCATGTTTTGTTTACTACTCATAATATGTGACATTAACACAGGGATTAAGAAATAAGTATTATTTATTGATTGCCCAACTTCTCGCTTGCTTGATTTGATGTAATATCAAAGACTGAAAACCAAAGACACTGGGTTGTATATACGGGAAAGGTCACTCCACGTATTAGTTTTTTAAAAAATGTTTATTATTACTGAGACTTGTCTAATACACCAAAAATATATATACACGAATTTATATGATACGAGAGGACTCGGCCTCTGTGAGAGGACTCGGTTTTACGTTTTCTATGCGTACGCTTCGCTATCGAAAATCGTATCTGTACCTGTTTAGGCCCATCAGGACTGTCCCTTATATTATTATATAGGGAAACTCTTGGCGAGCATGAACCAATCCTGAATCATGCGAGACTCATGGGTTGGTCCTGCCGTTCCCTTTGTTTTTACAAAGACGCCGAACGCGACGTCGGACGCGACGTCGAGCGGTAAGGCTAGCGCCGAACTTGGCTATTTCCTTATTTATTCAAAACGATGCTTTCTTTATGGTCTGTTCGCCGTGTTTGCTTACCGCTTCGCTCGGCGACGCGGAATGCATAGAACTGCGTAGTGGATCCATTAACATATTCGCAACAACTATATACGCAACAGACGCTAAAGATTGAAAAACTTGTTTTATACATATATGTACACATCCGCTATATATAAGATGCCTAGCAATTGACGTCATTTTTTTTTATAAATTATCAGAAGAAGTGTATGTGCTTCTTACACGCTATTTATTTTTTAACACAAAAAATGTGTTGATAAAAGTTATCACCAAGGCTAGAAACGTTACTTTAAAAAAATAGCACGTCATTTTTTTAAAATAATTTATTATACTTATTTGTAAAAAATAAATCGCAAAATGTAACTCTTTACCGTCGTTACTCGTTATTGATTTTAAAAAGTAACGCATTACTTTAAAAGTTTAAAAGTAACAACTATATTTTTTTGTAATTCTAAAATAATATTTAATTAAAGGAGGATAAAAAAAGGCTAATTTTAGCGGCCTTCAAAGGTGTAAGTAAAATCAAGTGTTTTTTATCAATTTCGATCTCCTGAATACGATAGAACTAT
>NW_012092215.1:0-4402 GCF_000956235.1 Wasmannia auropunctata | reverse complement strand
TATAAATGTCATTAATATCAATAATGTAAGTATGACGGAGCCGCACGATCCGTTTAAACGTTCATCTATATCCCAACGGTCTACACTGTATCAAAGGTTTGATATCCTTTTTTTTTCCGAAACGGCTGCAGTGAAAAAATCGGGATTTGCGTGATTAATTAGCTAAACAGGAGATAATTTTTACGCAAGTCCCATTCAATTGTGCTGAAGAGGCTGATTATTGACTCTTTTCCGCGACGCTGATTGATTCTCTTGCTGCGCTAACTTCGTGAGCGGCTGTCATTACATTGACTTTTGACAGTTGTATGTATTGAGGTTGATGTATAATTATAGTCAATTATAGTAAAAAGTAAAAGCGCAATTAAATAGCGCACGCGAAGCGCGCGTCTGTAGTGCTAATACGCTTTACTAAATACGCTGTGTTCATGTTTTATCATATTCAGGAGATCAAAATCTATAAGAAACATTATTGTTTTCATTTGGGAGCCAAAATCAGTCCTTTTTTAACATCCCCTTTTAAATATGTATATACTATAACACTAGCAATTCAGACGCGCGCTTTTTGACTGCACCTTTTGCTTTTTACTATAATTTACATTTTAGTATAATTATACATCAATCTCAATACATACTGTCAAAAGTCAATGCAATGATAGCCGCTCACGAAGTAAGCATAACGATGACAACCAATCAGCGTCGCGGAAAAAAGCCAACAATAAACTTCGAGACTTTAGAGATTTCGATGGATTCGACTATCTATTTAACATGCATTTTTTTAGATAGGATTATTTGCTAATTATTATTGAATGTAATAACAACCTGCTCTTAACGCGCTTTGGTTTCGATCTCCCCGGCGCGGAAAAATAAATCGGCGAGATCAGAGCTCATACCGATAATAACGACACATTTATAATAAATACGAACACCGCGAGGCATTTCACCCAAAAAAGGGTGCTGACGCGCGCAACTAAAACAGCACATACAGATTATTTTGCAAAAGTACATTAAAATATATTGTAAAATAAGAAAGTAAGAATATAAAAAAGTTACGATAAAAATAACGGCAAATTTGTTACCGTTACTGTACAAATATAATAACGTTACCATTATTGTTACAAATAGAAAAAAGTAACAATAGAAAAAAGTAATAAAAACGGTAACGGCGTTATAAGTTACGCATTATTTCCCAACCTTGCTCATTATCTATTAATATCAATCCTAATCGCTTTATGAGCAACATTATGAATTAAATATGTATAATTTTTTACACATACTAATAAAACTCTAGTGAATTCTAATAAAAACCCTATAATAAAAATAATGCAAAAGTTTATTAGAGTAAACTTATTGTCCACTTACTTGTTAAAAGTTATTTATCTATACTGCAAAAGTATGATCATTATGCTGCATAAGTCTTGGTTCGTGGAGCGTGCTATCAGCTATTACGTTCTATTCTTATTATTAGCCTTGCAGTAATTAGTTTTTATTTTTATCTTCAGATGTTTAATGCTTGTCTGAAGAAAAAAACAAAAAAATATAATAGCACTAATAGCAGGCTCCTCGAACGTAACTTATATAAGCATTGGTGCCGACTTGGAAAAATAAATATTGGAGAGGGCAAAGTGAAAGCATTTTAAATGAGGACCTTTTTTTAATAGTACTTAAATTACCGGAGAAATGAGAGTATCGCCTGGCCGCCTGGCAGTTGTTTTGATCGTAAAAATTATTTGCAGTTAAGATGATTTTAAGATGGTTTTATCGCGCAAGTTCCAGTCAAAGGTTAGTCCCTCCATATGACTAATAATTTAATAAAGACAAACGTAATTTAATAAAAACATTTCACATGATGATCTTTTTTTAATAGTGTACTTAAATTACCGGAGAGATGAGAGTATCGCCTGGCCGCCTGGCCTAGACTGTACGTATGTGACGTTACACTATCGAGTTGGCGTGCGTTGAGCCATAATACCATTTTAAAAAATCTTTTGTTAAAAAACGAAAAAGTAAAAATTATTGGGGGGGAGAGCGAAAAGTGGGGGCTCTAAGTCGGCGCCTATATGTATATAAATAATCCAAATTATTTGTTGTATTATTTTTTGCAATTTCAGTTATTTACAAGGTGTATTCACGAGCACGCACACACACACACACACACACAATTTTTCGTAAAATTTTAATCAATTTTTTCAACTATAATTTTTTATCGTTTCTTTTTATCTAGTATTATATACATAGTTCAATTTTCTTAAGAAGCTTGTTAGCTATAACGTCCAATTTATAAAAGTCTGCAAATTTAAGTACACCTTTAGTATAAATTTAAATTTAGTCTCTAAATTCCATTTTTTAATGTTAACAAAGAATGTGAAAATGGAGAGTCTAAAAAATATTAATATCTTTTATCCACTACTGGAATAGGATACATAAAAAAATATTTTGCACATAAACTATTCCAAATATCATAAAAAAATTAAAGATTATGGTAATATTTCGTTGAAATTTACAATATTGCAAATATGATACATCTATTTAAAATCCTGCAATTTTTATTTTTTTTAAATTTTTTCAAAAACTACTTTATTTTCGAGATGTTTAACCATTCTAGGACTTTTGGCACACAGTTTATATCTAATTAACAATTAAATACATTTAAAATTACATTTAAAATATTTAACATTACATTTATTTGCAAGACATAATAATAGTAATAAATATGTAATAATCTAATAATTAAAACGTCTTAATTAATTAGAAATTATATTATAAATATTGTATTTTACATAATTAAATATCTGTAATAAACACTGATTGTCCAGCATAAAAACTTTTTATTGGTGTCCTGAGCGCTCAAATTTCCATGTTGTATTCACTATCCATAATATTTCTAAAGTTAACACAAAAATTAATAAATAAATACTGCTTATCGATCTTAATTTCTTTGATCTATCCAGGAAAATTAGAATTTTTCTGCGGAAAAATTAGCAGCTAGCTGAATTTTAGCATAGACCTTTATTTCGTCGTTCTAAACAATATTTTAAAAATCCTCATCGATACAAACCCTGCTTAAAATGTTATAGAAGGTCAAAGGTTAAAAAAAAACAGTTCTTCGCGAATATCTCGAAATCTATTGATTCTACAGTAAAAATAGTTCTTATGATATTTGTAAATTAGAAAATTCTTTACAAAAAAGGTCATATGAGTTATTTTCATAAGAGCAACCGTTTCCGTGTACTACGGCGTCGAAGTTTAAAAAGTCATGCTTCTAATAATGAGAGTTAAAATGCACTCCTTTTCACATCACTTTAGAGGTAGAGTACTAAGCGCGTTTTTTTATAATGTAATCTCCCCTATAGGCCTAATCCACGATGTTTTTTGAAGAAAAAATAAAAAATTATTATAACTGCTGAGCAATGCTAATTTTCTTGCAGCCACATTTTACTCCAGTCTTTGGAGCACGAGCAATTTTTATTTGGCTTTTCCAGGTTTAAGGAAATAAATTCCTTTATTAGCAAGAGAACGTGCTAAGAGAAGTACTAAAGATCAATGTTTTTGCTAACAGCAATGCTCTTATTTGTATTAGTCTAAACGACCTCCAAACAGAATAACAGAATTATTATTTGGCTATTCTTAATTTTCGTGGACGGACGTGCCTAGTTGATATTTGTAAAAATATTTAAAATTTCGTTATTAAAAAGACTAAAAATGGAAGAAATGTGCTTCGTATTCGGCAAATCGGAAGGTTTCGGTAAATCGTAATTCGCTATCGGAAGGTTTTTATTATTCGTTCTATTTTCATACCATGCTTTGCTTAAAATATCATGTTGGGTATAAAATCGAAAACAGGTCCACTGGAACACAATCTACTTTTAATCATTTCTTTCAGCACTCTCATCTCTTAAAGTTTTATTCTACGTTCAACAAAATCAATTGTACTTTCCGATAGCGATATACCACATACGAAGCACATTTCTTCCAGTTTTAGAGTCTTTTTAATAACGAAATTTTTAATATTTTCACAAATATCAACTAGGCACGTTCGTCGAAAACTAAAAATAGCCAAATAATAATTCTGTTATTTTGTTTAGAGGTCGTTTAGACTGATACAAATAAAAGCATTGTTTTTGGCAAAGACATTGATCTTTAGTACTTCTAATAGCACGTACATACTCTTGCTAATAAAGAAATTTATTTCCTTAAACCTGGAAAAGCCAAACAAAAATTGCTCCAAAGGCTGTGAAGTAAACTGTGGCTGCAGGAAAATTAGCTTGCATTGCTGAGCAGTTATAATAATTTTTTATTCTCTCTTCTAAAAAACATCGTGGATTAGGGCTACAAGAGAGATTACATTTTAAAAAATCGCGCTTAGTACTCTAAAGTGGAAAGGAGTGCATTGTACCTCACATTG
>NW_012092214.1:0-434 GCF_000956235.1 Wasmannia auropunctata | reverse complement strand
TTAAACTAAAATTTCCGATTTCGATTATTCTTACAATAATAAAACGTTTCCGATTATTTAAAATGAAATTGAAATTACGCCGAAAACCAGTCTTATAGAGACTCCTATGGCAACATCGTCGCTCCGTTTAAGCTAAAATCACTTTAAATGAATATAATTGACCTCAAGAAATATATTTTTACGTGTTTGAACAAAATCTGGAGGGTGCTGAAATCGGCCCTTATGGGGACTCCTCCTTTAATATAATATAATAATAATAAAACCATAACACACAAACTGCAATATCTTTTATATTTCAATACCTCTAGATCATCTGGATGACGGATGCATACACCAGAAAAAAAAATTAGCCGTGCTTTAAAAATTGGATAGTACTGATTAGAAAGGTCAGACACAATCTTCCATAGTTCCTCTAAAGAATACACGTATATGTA
>NW_012092213.1:0-466 GCF_000956235.1 Wasmannia auropunctata | reverse complement strand
TGTTAGAGATTTCTCTTGTTTGTTCCGATAATTTGAAATAAATCTTCATAAAATGTTTTCTCGAGATAAATCTTCCCAAGGAGACAGACAACGGTTGATCTCGCTGGGTCGATGTTTGTTCGCCAATTGATGACCAATAAGCTTTATTTTATTCTAAGTTCCTTATCTAAACGAACGTTTGCGAACGGAGAAATCGTGGAGTCCACCGGACGTAACAGGTGGGATAAATTTCCATTCGATGTTCTGCGCTGTCTTATAGTCTTTGTCTTGATTTCTTCTGATTGTTTTCCAATAAACTGGTAAACTTCTTTTAATTCCCTGGCTGCTCCCACGAAGTTCGTCGCATTATCGGAGTATAGCGTTGTACACACCCCTCTTCTCGCCGTAAACCTTCTCAGAGCTGCTATAAACGTTTCTGTCGTTAGATCAGTTATTGCCTCCAGATGGATGGCCTTTGTAGCGAAGC
>NW_012092212.1:0-397 GCF_000956235.1 Wasmannia auropunctata | reverse complement strand
TTTTCTAATGTTTTTTAATGTTCATCAGTATGAGCGAAGCATGCTTATTGTTAACTACGCATACAGTTGTACGAAATGGACTTTTGTATATATTATTGTATATAAGAATTACAACATTTACTACATTTTAAAATTGCGTCGTTCATAAGATTTCGATAGACTATACTATCAATTAATCTCAAACGATTATTTAAAAGTAAATCTATTTTGATATTTTAATTTCGCGTTACTATGTGAAATTGTTTATTTGCTAAAAATGTTACATTTGTGTGTGTGTGTGAAATCTCTGCTTCAAAGAGTTAAAATGTATTTGATTCCAAGAAATTGATTTTTAGAATTAAGAGAAAGAAAACTATAGTGTTACGCAAGTATTCCGTCTGTACTTTTTTTTCTTCTT
>NW_012092211.1:0-427 GCF_000956235.1 Wasmannia auropunctata | reverse complement strand
ATTTAATGATTTTGCGGTACTGTAACGTGGTTAGTTGTTGTCAATACATCGATTGTGCAACATTCCCGACATGGAGGATCGCGAGAGAATAGCGCAACAGATTGAAAAAACGAGCGATTCCATCCCAGATAGCAATGTGTTTGTCTTGTTGCTGGCATGTTGTTTGCAAACTATAGCATGTGTTGCTATCAGAATTGCAGCAACTGAGTCCGCATTTGTTGGCAAGTTGACGTTTTCATAACATGATAAATTTGGATAGCAACTTGCCAGCAACTTGTCGGCAATTTATGTTGTAGTCTGAAATCATCAGCTATTCCCTTACGAAAAAGACGCACGGGCTAGGGATTGTAATTCATGTAGTTATTGTAATCCCTCACGAAAATATTACATTCGACGAACCACACGCGTGTATAGTTATTGTAATACA
>NW_012092210.1:0-353 GCF_000956235.1 Wasmannia auropunctata | reverse complement strand
GCACATACCTCTACTTCTCTTATTTTAGAATTTAATTTCTGAAATTCTTAAAACTGTAACAAGAATTACAATAATTGGGACCATGAATTGTTTATGCGGGAGCAGGATTTGAAATAAAGATTTTTTGAACTTGTATTGCGGGAAAAGTATAAATACGATCCACTTGTAATTTGGCATTTTATTACATATATTAATTAAACTTGTTATATTTCAAATTTTATTAAAAAATATTAATCTTTCGAGAATTGAAATATAGCAATTCGTGTAAAACGTGCACTAAAAACCATATTGATTATTCTGAAACAAAAAATCAAAATAGTTTTATAAATTAAAAAGATCGGAAGAGCACACGT
>NW_012092209.1:0-337 GCF_000956235.1 Wasmannia auropunctata | reverse complement strand
GATGCCTAAGTGACTGGAGTTCAGACGTGTGCTCTTCCGATCTAATTGTAATCTTTAAATATTTTTATAATTAAATTTTGATTTTTATAATAAAAAAAGCATTTGAGATTAATAAATTTTGTGTACGTATTTAGATATAGATATATGTTCAGTCACTGGTACGTTTGCCTTAAAAATGTATTTTTTTACAGAGTGACGATGGATGTAGGTGGAGTAGGTGGACTGCGAAACGTGAAGAATGCCATTTCGGTCGCTCGCAAAGTACTGGAGCACACGAAGCATTCTCTGCTAGGCGGGGACTTGGCTACGGATTTCGCTGTGAACATGGGATTCAAGA
>NW_012092208.1:0-907 GCF_000956235.1 Wasmannia auropunctata | reverse complement strand
ACGTGTGCTCTTCCGATCTTTCATTCTCAAGGGTAAAACCTGTACTTAAAGATGCTTTTATTTGATTTTGAATCTACTTTTTCTCTTAATCATCATCTTTTGAAAAGTAAAGACATGTTACGTCTTAAAAAAAATTGTACAATTTAACGCACTTTGCGGGGCAAAATAAATTTTTGTCGTAAATATTATGATAATCATCGTAAAGTTTAGACTTTTTCCTATAAATATAAATTTAAAAAAAATAAAACTTCATGCGATTTTTTTTGCAAAGTTGCAGCATGTCAAAGTTATTGCATTGCATTTTTGTTCCATTACTGTCAGCATTATCTGTCTATAGTGCGCATCACAGAGAAGTTGTTCAAATTTTGCGTGCGCATATATTAATACGTGTACACACGGAAAAAAAATTGCTGTTGCCACAACCTAATAATTGTGATAATTTTCGCCCATCAATTTAGAAGAGTTATAAAAACTAAAATACTTTGGAAGTGATTTATGTTGGAAGTGACTTATGTTGGAAGTGATTTAGTTAACTGAACTCTCAGCCTCAATGTTGTGACGTGCAACTATGTCATATATATCTCTCAATCATACTATTTGTTGTACAGGCCGTACTAGAGAGATAATAATAATGCTTCGGTTGAGGCAACCACATATATGAAGATATTCGAACCGAATATTATTTATCCTAAGCACTACGTATGTTGTGACAATCGTACTGATAAGCATATCTTAACAGATGAATGCCATGTAACATTAATATAATTTAAATTCACATGCATTTCTTTTCCAAACATAGAGAATATTGTTCTAACATCCACAGCAATTTTTTCCGTGCAATATATACTCAGTTATAAACTTATGACCAATAGGTAATTGTAATTAAAATTAATAATATACATTATAT
>NW_012092207.1:0-487 GCF_000956235.1 Wasmannia auropunctata | reverse complement strand
CGCAGTGATCAATTTGTAAGTAACACGTAAAATATAGTCAGTGAGTTAAACTATATAACTGTGCATCAATTCTACAACCACCACTACGAGTCCTTCCCACGTTACACCCCTGCCACGGTGTAACATTTTTCTTGTCATTGCGTTTGGATAAATATTCATCTCTATTTACCGTGTTTGCGTTCATATTGTTGTACTGAGTTAGTTTTAAGCTATTAATAAGTAGATTGTTACAAGCAAAATTTACGTTATCTGACTACTAGTACTAGCTCTATTTTGTTCAGTTATGAATGCTAATTGTAAACTTAGAAGTGCCCGATCTTTCAATATTCGCCGTGCTGCATAACTTACTATACAATCATCAGTAAAATGTAATGTGCAAATTCTCAAATTATTTAATGTTTGTAACGATGCATCTGTAATATGAAAGATTATTTTTAAACATATATGTAACATTTATGTAAGATCGGAAGAGCACACGTCTGAACTC
>NW_012092206.1:0-645 GCF_000956235.1 Wasmannia auropunctata | reverse complement strand
AGTTCAGACGTGTGCTCTTCCGATCTTAATTCTTCAAGGTCAAACCAATGGTACCATCTTATGGTCCCTTCGAAATCAAACAACTTTTGTCTGAAAAATTTTTCTTTCCCGGGCTTGATTTTCGAGATATTCGACTGAATGGATTAAAATGGTCCATCCCGTACATGTGTGAATGGATAAAATTGAAAGATTTCATATGCATATGATATTAATTATTATTATCTTATATAAAATTTGTTATTATTGTTTGTTTCAGGAAGGCGCTCAAAAAGATGCTTAGAAGGGCGTTTAAGAAGACGTTTAAATTAGTATTTATTATTATATCTATAAATATTAATGTGTAAAGTTACAGTTTATGTTCTAATTAAGTTATTATTATAATAGAATATAGAATTATTATATTAAATGTTATATTTTTTATTATTATATATATAAATATTAATAGATAAAGTTACAGTTTATATTCTAATTAAGCTGTTATTATATTATAATAGAATAAAGAATTATTATATTAAATGTTATATTTTTTATTATGACTTTAAATTATTACAATAGTGTTTATATATTTTTGAAAATAAATAAATTTTAATAGTGTAATAATTTTGTACTATGTTAGTCTAATATATAATATGATATTTCTGATTT
>NW_012092205.1:0-300 GCF_000956235.1 Wasmannia auropunctata | reverse complement strand
TTATAAATATTATATTTTAATATATTTTTTTATTATAGATTATTCATATTGACGGAGCTAAAGCTAAACAACCAAAAATATCAAGCTTTAATCAGGGAACTCTTCCGTACGAATTAATCGTACGTTCAAATACTGTAATAAATACTCTGGGTACATTTGACTTAAAAACAGTAATTGGTGCGAAACAACCTCTACTGGTAGAAGAGTTATCTAATATATTTGAACATTTAAATTCTTGTGTTCGTAAGTACATAAATATAATATATATACATATATATATACAAATAGCATTCTTTGAGG
>NW_012092204.1:0-394 GCF_000956235.1 Wasmannia auropunctata | reverse complement strand
TTGTTCTTATTATACCAATCTCCAACTTGCGGGTCATCATAATTCGATCCATTCCTCCCATATTGTCTATTGTCTCTTTCATATCCGTAATTTTTATATCCATTCCGCTGATTATAATTATTATAAGTCCTATTTTCTCTTCTATATACTTTATTCTGATTAAATGATTTAGCATTTTCCTTCTCATCGTTATTCTTATTTTCTTTAACTGTTAAATTTCTAATTTGATTATTTTCGCTTTTCCCTTTATTTTCTGTTTCTTTTTCCCCTGTTTTATCCAACGGATTCAAGTCCAGATATTGCAATCTCGTGACAACTGTTTGAGCATTTTCAAAGTCTGCACCGGCTAATGCTTCCCGTGCTCTCCACGGTAATTGCTAAGCTATTTTAAAAT
>NW_012092203.1:0-428 GCF_000956235.1 Wasmannia auropunctata | reverse complement strand
TTCATCGAGGAAGGCGAAAAAATGACAAAATCCTTGAAAAAAACAGAAGGCATAGTTGTAAAAGATTTAATTCCGTTCCTTAATGAACATACATTAAATGCAATATGTGGTATGTATTCCTCATAACAATATAAAATTTTATTCCCATAGATAAATAATACAAAACAAAATATTAGTTTTTTTTATTTCAAATACTGATATAACAACGTATTGCTCAATACATATAGGCCATTCCACGTGAAGCGGATCAGTCATCTCTCAGAAATTTTTTTAATTTTGCACAAAGGTAGTACTTTGGGAGATAGAATTTTGTGCCAAAGGATTTTTTTTTTATTGCAAAATTAATCGAGATATAAACAATTAAAAATTAGACTACTTTATTTTTCAAAAATTCATAGCTCTGTTACTAATAATGCTAGCTAACTGCT
>NW_012092202.1:0-431 GCF_000956235.1 Wasmannia auropunctata | reverse complement strand
AATCCGCCATTGACACCATCCTAGCATCCCTTGCACCATCTACAATCCGTCAATATTCAAGTCCGTTGCGTTCTTGGTGGGAATTTTGTCAACATCATCATTGCGCGCTGTTTGCCCCGGAAACCAAGGATGTGCTTCAATTTCTTGCGAATCTGTCACATTCGCTTGGCTCATACTCCTCGTTGAATTCAGCCAGATCAGCGGTTTCTTTGATTTTTGCTATTCAATTGGAAATGAGCCTCTTATAAAACGTTTTTGTTAGGGCATCAGCGTCTTAAAACCATCACGTCCACGTTATGATTTTATATGGGACCCCTCTCCAGTAGTGGCAAAACTTGCTACTCTTTTTCCGCATGAATCTCTTTCATTTGAAGTTCTTACTAAGAAACTAGTTTTATTGTTAGCTTTAGCTTCTGGACAGCGTTGTCAAA
>NW_012092201.1:0-301 GCF_000956235.1 Wasmannia auropunctata | reverse complement strand
TTTTTACATAATACGATTTCTTTAATTATTCTGCATATAAAAGTATTAAAGTAAAGTTATCGAAAAATCTTTTACGAGATATTTTACGAGAAGTATTTTACGAAATATTTTATGAGATATTTTATACTTTATTATGCCATATTTCGATATATAATATGAAATATCTTATAAAATATTGATTTCTTGATAATAGCACTTAATATTTTTAGGCACAGAATAATGAGATAAATCGATTGGTGTCAAGAAAACACACAGTTGTTTTAAAAATTTGAAAAAAATGCATAAACTTACTAATTTCAAA
>NW_012092200.1:0-421 GCF_000956235.1 Wasmannia auropunctata | reverse complement strand
TGTGCTCTTCCGATCTAAATATGAAATTGAATTAAATCTTATTATAAATTTTATTACGTGTATACAATAATATATTTATATAATTGTATACACAAATTATTAAAGCCGAAATGCATGAATATATCGTATCTCCGTTATGTTATGCTTACACCGCTCTATCTCTATAAATTTATTTTTATTATGATTCGTAATATATTGTTTTATATATTGCCAGATAAGTATGTACACGTAACATAACAGAGAGATTCGTGTATGAAGAGATGAGAAGGATAAAGAAATACATATATCATTTATTAAATTAAAATTAAAAATTTGTTTTCTTGTTTTTTTTGTTGATAATGAAATTATGCGTTTCAGATTGATGTTTCACTGTTAAATAATTTGGTTGTCGCGAAAAGGACCGTTTAAATGATATATACTG
>NW_012092199.1:0-373 GCF_000956235.1 Wasmannia auropunctata | reverse complement strand
TCATCCACTTGGCCGTTTTTTAGATATGACCATCGTGCTTCCGCTCAACTCGATGGTTGGAGTAAAGAGACACAGCTCGGTCTCACGACCCGTATGCACGCGCACGCATACTTGGCGTGAGACACTATACCGTGTCTCTTGATATCACAATTAAATTACCGAATGCAATCTAATAAATCGATGCTTAAAGCATCTATTTAAATTCTACTTGATGCTCATTTGCATCTAATAAATCCCCCCTCCCTCGCGACGTCAAATACGAGTAAATGCTAACTTGCATCTATCGAACCGTTCTTTCTCACCAAATCTGTAAAGAAATTTATTGAGAAAAAATATCACCTCATCATGTTCTCAGCCAGGAATCGAATCCGGA
>NW_012092198.1:0-452 GCF_000956235.1 Wasmannia auropunctata | reverse complement strand
AAATTAAATATAATATTTTAAAAGATAAAACCTAAATGATATCTTTCTTTGTACTTTGATGTTAACTAATTTTACTTTAGTGATATGTATAATGCTATTACCTGTATAAATGACTTGATATCAGTAAATGGCATCAAGTTAAACAAAAATTATCTTATTCAATCTAAGTGATGTGTATATTGTTTGTATAAAATAATTGTTGTCAATAATTGACATCAAATTATACTCATAAAATGATTACTTTACAACCCAAGCGACATGTATGTACAATGCAAAATAAAAAAATTAAATCTTAACGAAATAATTTTTATGTAAAAACACTTGGCGCTGTTAGACCAAATAAAAAAAGCAATAAGTAAAAAATTTTAAAGTAATAAATTTAATCAGAAATTTAAATTAAATAAAAAGCGCCAAGTGTTTTTTCATAAAAATTATTTTATTAAAATTTAATT
>NW_012092197.1:0-323 GCF_000956235.1 Wasmannia auropunctata | reverse complement strand
ATTAATTTGTTTCGGGACATTGATTAACAAAGCACTCTTACCTTTCTCTTGTTGTGATCTATTGTCCTTTTTGAACCGATTGAGTTTCTTGGAGTTCTGGGCCTCCTTCGATTTTCCAACCCCTCCTCCCTTCGCTCCGGGGTAACCTTTTGCCTTTTTCTCTGATTTCCCTTTAGCCTCTGAATTTTTATTTTTAAAAACGTTGGTCTTACTTCTGGAATTTCCAGCGCCGTCAGATGTTCTTTTAGGACAATTGGGTCCCTTGTGCTGCGCCATCTTGTTGCAGTAATAACAGAATGACCAACCTTAGATCGGAAGAGCAC
>NW_012092196.1:0-374 GCF_000956235.1 Wasmannia auropunctata | reverse complement strand
TAAGGTCATTTCAAGGTCAACCTTATTTTTTTAATTGAAATCCCCTACATTTTATTGCATATTCTTATAGCTTATCTCGAGAGCTTTCCAAAACACTATAATAAAACATTTTTACATTAAGGACTTTTTGAGTTATAAAGGTTTGAAATTAACAATTTGTTAAGTGGCGTGTGGGTCCGAATCATACTACAATCCGGGACCTCGAACTAAGAGCTCGCCAAGGCCGTTTAAGACGTCAAAGAGCACATCATGAGTATATATATATATATACATATATATATATACATACAGGGTGGACCATTTTAATGCATCCAGTCGAATATCTCGAAAATCAAGCCGGGAGAGAAAAATTTTATATATATACATACATATAT
>NW_012092195.1:0-676 GCF_000956235.1 Wasmannia auropunctata | reverse complement strand
TTTGATGGTCAAACAAAATTATTTTCAGATCTATAAGTAACCAAATTTTTAGATGTTTCAGCACTGTTTTTTTTTAGGTAGATATTTGACGTAAATATATAATGTAATTATATAATGACGTAAATATATAATGTAATTATTTTACATTATATTAGTACGTTATAATATTATCTTTTATACATTGTGACGTGACGTTTTTTGACAACGTCCGTCACAAGGGCTCATTAGCCCGACCGCAAAGGCTAAGTGGATCCTCCGGCTTTCGAGGGCGAGCGCATCTACGATTTTGCCACGTTCCGCGATTTAAAATTTTATACTAGAATTAAGCAGTTAGGTCATGCACCGACCGAAATAAGCGAGGGATGGCAACTGTTCGGAAAAGACTGTATTGAGACGAACGTCACTAATTTGTAAAGTCGCCAGTTCCGCGAGACGAGAGGGCCGTGTGAGAGTATCGAGTCTTTCTGCATAACGGCCGTGTATAAATATATCGATGAAGGGAGGCTGCTCCAATGACCTTGACCTTTATATATGTTGTCAAGAGCATGACCCCAAGTGACCTTCAAGTGGTTTTAGCCGTCGCTCGTTATTCGGTAAAAAGTTATTAACAAAATATATGTAGAAGTATGTGAGGACGGAATAGGCATAAGTATAACTATAATAATTAAAAAGTTAT
>NW_012092194.1:0-602 GCF_000956235.1 Wasmannia auropunctata | reverse complement strand
GATAATATTTTGGAGATCGACGCCTCAAGACAAGTAATTGTAGACTACGGTTGTTAAGAAAGAGAGGGGATATAACACAAATACTATATGAATCATCGGCGTTATGGGAACAATTACTACGGGTACGCAAAATCTGAACGTCAAGTGTATATAAATTTTTCTCTCAGTCGGTGATAGCTCTTGGTTGTGTACACAACTCTGCTAATAGTAGTTATTTATATATACCTCTCTTATAATTACAAATATGGATTTTGAACGAGGCGACAATTCAGTAAAAGAGCACGGTTGGGCGATGATCCAATGAGCGTGATGCGTGTTGCTTATAGAAACAATTGCGACTTCTTTTGGAAAAAAAGATTCTTCTGTATCCTTGAACCCTTGAATATCGTTATCGATCAAGGGTTCAAGGATACAGAAGAATCTTTTTTTCCAAAAGAAGTCGCAATTGTTTCTATAAGCAACACGCATCACGCTCATTGGATCATCGCCCAACCGTGCTCTTTTACTGAATTGTCGCCTCGTTCCTGTCGCAAAATAATTGGCTCAGTAAAATTTCCATGGTATTGAGTGGTTTGAAGGCGATACACCGTATAAAAACCTGT
>NW_012092193.1:0-364 GCF_000956235.1 Wasmannia auropunctata | reverse complement strand
TGTGCTCTTCCGATCTAATTTTGAACAATTCCTTTGATAAAGATCTTGCTTTGACTGGTTGGATCATGTCCAGATCTTACCTTGACCAGTTGGATCATGTCCAGATCTTACCATCACTGGTTGGATCATGTCCAGACCTTACCTTGACCAGTTGGATCATGTGCAGATCTTACCATCACTGGTTGGATCATGTCCAGATCTTGCCTTGACTGGTTGGATCATGTCCAGATCTTGCCTTTACTGGCTGGATCATGTCCAGATCTTACCTTCACTGGTTGGATCATGTCCAGATCTTGCCTTGACCGGTTGGATCATGTCCAATTCTTGCCTTGACTAATTGAATCGTGTAAGATAAGACGGAAAG
>NW_012092192.1:0-419 GCF_000956235.1 Wasmannia auropunctata | reverse complement strand
ATTAAACATACTTCTGACTTTTTCTTAAGCATAGCTAGAATTTTATATATATCACGGACATAATTGTTTCGAATTTGCATACAAGAACGTACGATTCTTTCGGCTTCTAATCGTTTTTCAACGTGATTTTTAATCTGAAGTTTGTTAAAAATATCTTCAATTGCAACAGGATAACGAAATTGTATGTAATTACGTGACCAAAACTTTTCATATTTTTTAATAATATTTTTGGCGCATTTAAATATTTTAGTGCAATTTTTTTTAACAAGACTGAATTTTAACTTTTTTTTCTCGTAATATCGTTTATTATACAATTACTTACGATCACAATCTATTTGTTTTTGTCTATCTTGTTCGTACTTAAAATTTGTTAAGTAACGCATTTGTTCCTTAGCGCAGATCGGAAGAGCACACGTCTG
>NW_012092191.1:0-311 GCF_000956235.1 Wasmannia auropunctata | reverse complement strand
CTTCCGATCTGTCGCTTGGAGCTCGTGCCGAGTTTCTGCACGAAAATGCAAAAACTCGACACCAAGTTTTCCAGTGAAACAGCGCGCACCGTCTCCGTGCGCACCGAAAAGCCCAGTGAAACACGCTGCTCTCGATTAGTGCGCACTCAGTGCGCACTAGTGCAACCAGTGAAAAACGCTATTATAGTCAAGCGCGCCGGAAGCCGTCTCGTTTCCATCGAATAGACAAAAGAGATTAAATAGCGGTTGAACCACGCTCGACTTGAGAGGGAGAAACAAAGAAGTCGTCCGCTTCCAGGAAGTCGACATTT
>NW_012092190.1:0-354 GCF_000956235.1 Wasmannia auropunctata | reverse complement strand
GGAGTTCAGACGTGTGCTCTTCCGATCTGTATTAAATAAAATATACCTCATGTATATTCCATGTATGTACATCAAATGTGTATACCTACGATATACGATGATGTAGATACATTTATGGATATACATAGGATATCGTATGGATATACATATAATGTATATTCGAACATGTTCAGTTCCATGTATTAAATAAAATATACCTCATGTATATTCCATGTATGTACATCAAATGTGTATACATACAATATACGATGATGTAGATATTGTACATATATATTTATGGTGCAACTATTAAAAGTTCGTTAAACACGTATATTATTTACAAAAAATATCCCTTTAAATAATTAACAAAAAAAA
>NW_012092189.1:0-425 GCF_000956235.1 Wasmannia auropunctata | reverse complement strand
GGTATAGGTATGACATAGACGTTATACTATCTCCACTTGCTAAATATCTACAAAAAAATAGGAAAATTAGCAACCTTGTAACTTAAAAGAATATTTATTTTATATTGTATTATATATACCTTAAACATATTGATAATCGTTGTCTTGCTTCAATTGGTTCACGAATTGCATACTGTCGAGTAATCTTTGGCGCTATATTAATTGCAATAATTCTTCTAATTGTGTAGCACACATTCGAAAATAATTTCGAAAGCGCAAATCTTCTAATTTTAATAGATAAAGCCGTATAATAAAATCTATATCGTCGACGTTGTTGAAAAAATTCTGTTATCCAAGTACGTTTCTTTTTATAATGTCGTTTTTTCTCTGACATTTCTGTTGCCCAAACTGTAATTGCTGTCTCTTATACACATCTCTGAGCGGGC
>NW_012092188.1:0-369 GCF_000956235.1 Wasmannia auropunctata | reverse complement strand
ACTGGAGTTCAGACGTGTGCTCTTCCGATCTTTTTTTATTTTTTGAAAATCAAATAAATTTAAATTTATTAATTATTCTTTTAATTTCATTCTTAATTTCATTTTTTAATTTCATTATTCTTTTAATTTATTATTTATATATATATATATATGTATATATATATATATACAGGGTGTCCCAGAAAGGTCGTATGTCCTTTCACTGGCAGATTCTAGAGAGCATTCTAAGATGAAAACTCTTATATGAAAATGTCGAGGCTACAATACTTTTCAAATTATAATCGATTAAAGTTATCCTATTACGGCGTCTGAAATTCGCGCGCTCAGGCATGGTACGTACATTGCGCGCGCGATTGCGGGGTGCCCTTA
>NW_012092187.1:0-582 GCF_000956235.1 Wasmannia auropunctata | reverse complement strand
TTCAGACGTGTGCTCTTCCGATCTGACAAGCTTCAAATGAGTGTAACTTCGTCAAAAATGATCATATCAAGATGTTCAAAAAAGCATTTTAAAGCTTGAACTCTCTACTTTTCAGATCGACACTTTTCGAGAAAACGATCCTATTGATTTTTTATGGAATTACATAGGTCCAAATGAAAATGCGTCAAATCTCCAAAAATGTGTACTAAATTTAAAAGGTTTCATGGCATAAACTAAAAATCGCAAACAAATGCAGTTTACTGCTTTCGAAAGAATGAATCTTTACCTTCAATTTGCTTTTTTGTTGAGCGTTGTACGATTTTTTTTCACCGAGTTATTCAACATTAAAGCAAAAATGGTCTTTTTGCTTCAATTTGGAAAGTAGAAATTTCAAGCTGTAAAATCCTTTTTTGATCATCTCGATACGATCATTTTTAACGAAGTAACACTCTTGAATTTTGCCTATTTTTGGATGGTAAAGTAAGGTGATCTTTATTTTTGGCATATGTATTCTGTAATTTTAAAATAGACAAGCTTCAAATGAATGTAACTTCGTCAAAAATGATCATATCGAAATGTTCA